>NC_142738.1:25390000-25460000 GCF_051943395.1 Hippocampus bargibanti | reverse complement strand
CAGCACGTTACGGAGGTGAGCCCGGGCGCTGCGGCCAATTTCTTATGCAGTGTTCGTTGGTGTTCGACCAACAACCCTCGGTAAGTGAGTGCGAAGCAGAGGGGCTACTCCTGGACTGCACGCCTTCCGTATCTTGGCCGTCCAGAGTAGCTACGATCGGGCGCTGAGAGGAGTGTTCCGCCGCGGACTCACCGCTGCTCTCAAGGACGAGTTGGCGACCCGCGACACGGGCAGAACTCTCAACGAACTGCTCAGCGTTGTCCTCTGCCTCGACACTCGTCTTCGGGAGAGGAACCGTGAGCAAGGCGGCCAGCAGGCGGTCGAACTCGGGATCCGGCGGCATATGTCCTCGCCCAGCAGCTGCGAGCGGGCCCAAAGTCAGGAGGGGAGTCACGAGCCGATGCAGGTGGGGGCGGGAGCGATCGCGCTAACCCCGGAGGACATCGTACTCAAGGGCCACCGCCAAAGACCCTCAGCGCTGGCAAGTCCCGTCCCAAGCAGCGACAGCGGTCCCCGTCGGGGTCATCGAGGATGGCACCCGTTACGCGGTTCGAATTGGACGGTGAGTTGATTGGCCCGTCCAATTCCCTGGCGATACGGGCATTAGCGGATTTGGAAGCTTGCGGGTGCTTCATTGACCCCCAACTGCCGTCGTCGTTGGGCTGCGGCATTGAGAAGCTTACGGTCCCCAAAGAAATTCTCGACCTGGATGGCCGACTTTTAGCCAGGGTTACCCGCATCACCGCACCTCTCAAACTCCAGCTGTCGGGCAACCATGTCGAGCATCGTTTCCTTCTCATGCTCTCCCGCAACGGACCGCTCATGCTGGGCTTCCCCTGGCTCAGCACCCATGACCCTTTCATCTCTTGGGAGGGCCCCAGCATACAGGGCTGGAGCCCCCACTGTTATGCTAACTGTCTGTGGTTGGCTACGGCAGGGCACGACGTCTCCCGTGGCGGCTCGCCCAAGGAGATTTGTCTCGAGGGTGTGCCGCCATGCTACCACGATCTGCGGGAGGCGTTCAGCAAAGACCACGCGCAATCCCTGCCACCTCACCGACCGTATGACTGCGCCATAGACCTACAGCCCGGGGCTCCACTACCGGACTCCAGACTCTATCACATCTCTCACCCGGACCAAGAGGCCCTGCGCACATACATTGACACCGCACTCGCGGCGGGACTCATCCGACCCTCGCGTTCTCCGCTCGGCGCAAGGTTCTTTTTTATCGAAAAGAAGGAAAGACCCTGCGTCCGTGTATCGACTACCGGGGTCTGAACGACATCACCATCCGTAACAAGTATCCGCTCCCCCTCATGGATTCGGCCTTTGCACCCCTCCAATCTGCCACCATATTCACTAAACTGGACTTGCGTAGCGCCTACCATGTAGTTCGCGTCAGAGAGGGGGACAAATGGAAGACGGCTTTCAAAATGCTCCAAGGGCATTTTGAATACCTGGCGTTGATGCCGTTCGGACTTACCAACGCTCCCGCCGTATTTCAAAATCTGGTCAATGATGTGCTCAGGGATTTCCTTAATGGGTTCGTCTTCGTCTATCTGGACGACATTCTCATTTTCTCCAAATCTGCAGAACAACATCGGCAGCATGTTCGACGGTTCCTGGCGTGGCTCCTGCAAAACCGGCTCTACGTGAAGGCAGAGAAGTGCGAGTTCAACGTCCGTTCTCTGTCTTTTCTAGGGTTCATTGTGGAGCAGGGGCAACTTCAGGCCGATCCCGCCAAGACCAAAGCATTGCTAGAATGGCCAACCCCCAAAACGCGCAAACAACTCCAGCGATTTTTGGGGTTTGCCAATTTCTACCGCTGCTTCATCCGTGATTATAGTCAGAAGGCACTTCCCCTAACCAGTCTCACTTCCACTAAGGTTCCCTTTAGGTGGACACCTGATGCTGAGGGGGCGTTTAACCGCCTCCCACGCACCTTCGCTAACCCCCCTGTATTACGCCACCCCGACCCGGACCATGCGTTCCCGGTAGAGGTGGAGCATCGGAGTCCGAGGTGGGGGCGGTATTATGCCAGCGTTCTCCGGTTGACCAGAGGCTCCACCCATGCGTCTTCTTCTCCCGCCGTCTCAGCCCCGTGGAAGCCATCTATGATGTGGGAAACCGGGAACTGCTGGCGGTCATCCTCGCTCTGCATGAGTGGAGACACTGGACCACAAGAACCTGGCGGCCATTCAGTCCATCAAGAGACTGAATTCGCGCCAGGCCCGGTGGGCACTGTTCCTGACCCGGTTCAATTTCACCCTCACCTACTGCCCAGGATCGCAGAACACCAAACCTGTCACGAGCCGCATTCACGAGCCGGCAGAGAAGGAGGAGGTCATCACCAACATCCTGCCGGCGCAACACATCCTGGGCGCCCATAGGTGGGAGATGGAGGAGAAGGTTCAGGAGGCCCAAGGTGGCAACCCGGTTCCCAAGTGTTGCTGATGGATCACCTATTCGTCCACCCCGCACTGCGCGCTGAGGTGCTACACTGCGCACACGCCTCCAGGGTCGCCTGTCACCCTGGAGTCAACAGGACGATCCACCTTATAGCCCAGCGGTTCTGGTGGCCGGACTACAGGAAGGACATCGCGGTATACGTGAAGGCATGCCCAGCCTGCGCCTGTGGGATGGTCTCCCATCAACCCCCGGCGGGACTTCTCCACCCACTACCAGTCCCCTCCCGACCTTAGTCCCACATCTCCCTGGATTTCGTCATGGGACATCCCCCTTCCCATGGCAAGACGGTCGTCCTCACTGTGGTGGACCGCTTCTCCAAGTCGGCCCACTTCATCCCGTTAACCAGGTTGCCTTCCGCAATCGAGACGGCCCAGCTCCTGATTAACCACGTCGTCCATCTCCACGGGATTCCGGCGGACATCGTGTCGGACCGGGGACCGCAGTTCGTGTCCAAGGTATGGAAACGTTTCTGTCGGTCCATAGGGGCGTCGGCGAACTTGTCATCTGGCCACCACCCTCAGTCCAACGGCCAGACGGAGCGCAAGAACCAGGACCTGGAAGCGGCTCTACGGTGTGTGTACCTCCACCATCCAGCGTCGTGGGCTCTCCACTTGCCGTGGGTGGAGTACGCACACAACACCCTGGTCTCCTCAGCCACAGGTCGGTCTCCTTTCATGTCTGCCTGTGGTTATCAGCCATCGCTGTTCCCCACCCAGGAGGGCCAGGTGGAGGTCTTGTCTATTCAACACCACCTCAGACGGGCCCATCGGGTATGGTAGGAGACCAGAGCCGCCCTGTTGCGCACGGCATCCCGGAATCAGCACATTGCGGACCGCCGTCGCCGCCAGGCACCGGTCTACCAGGTCGGGTGGCTATCCACGAGGGATCTTCGGTTGGCCGGGACGTTGGCCAAATTAGGGCCGCGGTTCGCGGGCCCCTTCCCTATCGAGGCAGTCCTCAGCCCGGTCTCGTTCAGGCTCCAGCTGCCACCCACGATGAAGGTCCCCCGGTCTTCCACGTGTCCCTCATCATGCCGGTGAAAACCCGTTCCCTAGCTCCAACACCCGCTCCCCCCCCTCCCCGGATGGTGGACGGTGACCCAGTATACACTGTGCGGGAGATACTGGTCAGGTTGCTAGTGAAGCAGCACAGAAAGCCACAAGGTGGTTGTGGCTGAAGATGGATCCTGGGGTTGCTACTGAGACACAAGCTGGGACTTGATCCACCCCAGCTGGGTCGCCTGGATGAGTGTGTCTGATATTGCGAGACCCGAAACACCCAATGAATCCAGGATACATCACTGATGATGTGTCCCAGGAGTCCAACATGGCGCAGAGTAGGCAGCTGTCACCAAGTGCTCCCATGAGCCTTGCTTTTTTTGTTGTTTTTGTCGTTTTTGTGTTTTATTTTGTCACTTTGTGTTGTTGTGCATCGTGTGGAACGGATACAGATTGTTTTTCAGCATTTATGACCACGACATTCATCAAGGAGGAGACTGTGCTGAGCGGTTGCGCCTTTTCGCCGGCATGAATATGCCAGTACTGTTTTTGAATAGGAGGAATGTCGGTGCCATTCGACTGTCATCGCTGGACACAAAAGGGGCCATTGTGCTTTTTTTGCGCCTGTAATGGGCAGCATCTTCACAGCACCGCTTTGTTCAGTGGAAAGGTCGGTGCTGTTCGACAGTCTGCGGCTGGATGAATGCATGGCTTGAGGAGCCCGCGATAAGAAGAAAGGAGCGTCAGCGCAGAGCGCCGATGCGTATGTGGAACTGTCGCGCCTTGGAATTGAAGCGAATTTATGTGGGACAGGAGATGGATGCTACAGCTGCGTGTTTGCTTTCAACATTTAGCTTGTAGTCGACGTGCACATTCCACCATGATGGCCCTGATCCACTGGTGAAGAGATGCTTTGAACCTCTCCCCTTTCATCTGGAACTGCTTCGTGTAACAAAGAAGGTACAGAAAGTGCCTCAGAATGAATGACGCTCTGTGTCTTTGTGTTGTCATGTTATTTGTTATGTAGTTTTGTTTGTCCTTTGACTTCAAGACGGCGCCACAAGAGTGGCTTTCTTTCCAGCAGCTCCTGTATTTTGTTTTTCTACTTTCATTCCTTTCATAACTTTGCTGCTGTGAAATGTAAATGTCTCCACTACGAGACTAATAAAGGCAAATCCAATCCAATCCAGGAGATGTATCCTTCAAGTAAATCATTTAATGTTGAACCTTTTTTACAGCACGTGGAAATAGTACTAACCTTATTATTTTACCACCATCATTTCAAAATCTTCTTTTCCTTTTGGCTTTTCCCTTCATGGGTCACCACAGTATATCAGTGTCCTTCATCTAACCCGGTTTTGTGCATCCTCTTCTCTCACACCAGCTACCTCCATGTCCTCTTTGACAACATCCATAAACCTTCTCTTTGGTCTTCCTCTCGGTCTCCTGCCTGGCAGTTCAAGGCTCAGCATCCTTCTCCCGATATATTCACTCTCTCTCTCCGCTGGACATGTCCAAACCATCTCAGTCTGGCCTCTCTGACTTTCTCTCCAAAGCCTCGAATGTGAGTTGTCCCTCTGATATACTCATTCCTGATCCTATCCAACCTGGTCACTCCCAAAGAAAACCTCAACATCTTCAGCTCTGCTACCTCCAGCTCTTCTTCCTGTCTTTTCTTCAGTGGCACTGTCTCCAATCCAAACATCATGGCTGGCCTCACCACCGTTTTATACACTTTTCCTTTCATCCTAGCTGAAACCCTTCTATCACACATAACACCTGACATTTTTCTCCGGCAGTTCCAGCCTGCCTGGACACGCTTCTTCACCTCTTTTCCATACTCTCCATTGCTTTGGACAGTTGACCCCAAGTACTTAAAAAATCCTCCTCCTTCTTTATCTCTTCTCCCTGTAGCATCACTTTTGCTCTTGGATCACTACTAATTAAATCATCAAGCCCGGTCACACCTTCTACTCTTTGTTCCGTCTCATTTTCCTCATTCATCAATTCTTCAAAGTACTCTTTCCATCTTGCCATCACGTTACTGGCAAAATAGTGGGGAAAAATGTGAAAAGTCAATATTGAGTTGTAAATTCAGGTTCAAGTCCATTTTGGTTTTAGAGAGCAAGTTTGCAGTGTTGTGAAATTTGAAGCTTTGTTGTACTTTTGCTTGAGTTCTTCGAAAACACTCCATTGTGAAAGAAATATATGTACAGTACGGTATATTTAAAGTTGATGTTCAGAGCATTTGTCATTCAAAGGAACTACCAGTCCAGCAATTTTAAATGTTTTCTCAGTGTGGGTGAATTTGATTAATATTCAAGATTTTACAGCCATCTTAACAAAAAGTGTTGATAGAAAATGTTCTATAATTAGCAGGAGAAAATGCAGGTGCTTTTTTTAAGCTTTGAGGCGAATGAATTAAAAAGGCCTGACCGAGACAGCAGGGAAAGATGAGAAGGACGCAGCACTGAGGAGCTGCAAGACGCAGGCGTAATCCAGAAGAGATTTGATCCTGCGCAAACAGGGGAATATAAGTGGTTTCATCATATCTGAATGCATCGCCTCCTTGTGTATTTTTAGCTGCAAACTCTGTGATGTTTGCTCCATCTGAGCAAACAAATTAGCGCTCCTGTCTTTCTGCTGAGCAAGAAGACGCTCGCAGTAATGAGGGCAAAACTCATACACTGCAGCCAAATGTGTTAATGCACTGGCCACATTTGATTAGCAAAGTAGCGTGTTGCAAAGTACACTATGTAAAATAAATAAATAAATAAATCTCCAAAACCAAACAAGCAGTGATACTGATCCTTATCGGTATACACTCCAAGCAAGCTACACATCTCCTCATTCCACCTTCATTTCTCTGTGGAATAACTTCCAGGACATGAGCATGTATCGTCAAAGCAGAATGTTTAGGATCAATAATCCGGCAACAGCATGTGTAAAGCAGGTGAAATGGGTTTACAAAATCTGCAGGTGTACAGATTCAGAAAGAAGCAAAACTTTCAACCTGGAGTACTCAAATCGAATGTGTTCATGCGGCCTGCTGGCACATATGTATGTCAAGATAATTGAAGAATCATGATTGAGAGCTCATATGTGTTATTTTTTGCTCGTGCCCCCAACCCCCCCCCCCCCCCCCCCCCCCACACACACACACAGTGTAGGGGCAATAATACAGTTGTGGCCGGCACTAGGACCAAGCATCTCACCCAGCAGGTGCACGGGAGGGGGCGGATTCATATCGCATATATTTCACTGCATTTTCTGTTTGGCTGGCTCAGATCCACTTGTTAGCCGTTGGAATAAACACATGTCTTCGTCCAATCTTGTGTGCTCCTTCTCAACGGCTACACTGGTGACCCCAACGTTTAAAATGTTTCTGTCAACCGACAAAGAGGCATCCATGTCGTCACGACCAACGCTCCAACTCACATACGCCGCCTCAGCCGCAAAACTGCCCGAGTTCTGGCACAGCGATCCGGCTTCGTGGTTCCAGCATGTGGAAGCACTTTTCCACCGACGAGACATCACGGCGGATGAGCCGAAATATTACCTGGTCGTGGCGTCTCTCAACGAGCTGACTACTCGTCGCGTGCTGCATGCCTCTCTTTCGTGCACCTCCACGATGCGGGAAGTACGACGCGCTCAAACACCTGCTAATCAGAAGGTTCACGTTATCGGCCTCTGAGAGAACAGACAGGCTTCTTTCCCTTCCCGGATTCGGCGACGGAACAGCAGTGGATCTCATGGACAATATGCTGTCGCTCTTAAGTTCGGATGATACCTTTTCCCCTATCTATTCCTCCATCAGCTACCAGCCTCAGCGCGCGCCGTGCTCGCTAACTCGACGAGCTGAGCCACCGGCGACTACACCGGCGACTGTCAAAGTTTGGCTTTGACAGTCACGGTTCACCGTGCAAAGCGTGACGGACGAACCCCTCGGTGAAGAGGCATCGACAATCGATCCGACCGTCGGGGCAGGAGTGGTATTGGAGAAGCGGCGCGGGAAGACCACCTGTTTCTTCCATCAGCGGTTTGGCGCCAAGGCTTGACTTGCGTCCCCCCCTCCCGCCACGAGGCTCCGGGAAACTCCCAACGCCGGCACCCTGTAGCAGCCGTGGGCGCCGGCAACGAAAGCGAGCTGCTTTTCATCACCGGCTCCTCATCAGGCAGACGTTTTCTTGTGGACAGCGGGGCACAAGTAAGCCTGCTGCCGCCCACAGCCGTGGACAAGACGACAGGTCGATGCGGGCCTCCCCTGCGCGCAGCTAACGGCTCGCCCATCGCCAACATTGGCTACAGGTCGGTGACTGTGTGTTTCCCGAACGGAAATTCGAGTGGGACTTTATCATAGCCTCGATTGCAGTTCCGATAATCGGCGCAGATTTTTTATGCGCTCATGGACTGCTTGTGGACATTGCTAACCATCGTTTGATTGACACAATCTCTTTCGCCACTTTTCCGTGTGAGGCTGGAGGGCTCGGAGCGTTAACGCATGCAAATTATTTAACGTCAGGTAACGTTTATGAACGCCTGCTGACCGATTATCCGTCGTTAACCACACCCGCCTTTTCCAATGCCGATACAAAACACGGGGCACAGCATTTCATTCCCACGGTTGGCCCGCGCTCGTCGCCTCGACGGGGCAAAATTGGCAATGGCGAAAGGGGAGTTCACGACGATGGAGCGCTTAAGCATCGTGAGGCGTTCCAACAGGCCGAGGGGCTCACCATTACACATGGTGCCCAAAAGTGACGGTTCTTGGCGGCCGTGCAGTGATTTTCGTCGGCTTAATAATATAACCATGCATGACCGTGACCCCATTCCGCACATCCAAGACTTTTCCGCAGGTTTGACCGGCGCCATGATCTTTTCTAAAGTAGATCTAGTTCGCAGTTATCACCATGTGCCGGTACGGGCAGAGGATGAGCCAACAACTGCAGTAATAACCACTTTTGGTCTATTTGAATTCATCCGCATGCCTTTTGGCCTGAAGGGGGCAGCACAGACCTTTCAAAGACTGATGGACTCAGTCTTGCGAGGCCTCGATTTTGTGTTTGTCTACCTCAATGACATTCTTGTGGCCAGCCCTTCACCAGAGGAACGCCTGTCGCATTTAAAGATGGTTTTCAAGCGTCTTGATTCGCACGGCCTTATCGTTAACCCTGTGAAGTGCCAATTTGGTTTGCCCGAGATCGATTTCTTGGGGCACCGCATTTCTCCACAGGGCGCCATCCCTTTACCGCCAGAGTGCAGGCAGTGGTGGATTTCCCCCGCCCGGCCACAGTTAAGGCTCTGCAGGAGTGCCAAAGTCCACAGGCACACCCGGGCAAGCCTGGAAACTTTTCCAATTCCGGCCAGGAGATTTGACCACGTCCATGTGGATCTGGTCAGGCCCCTCCCTCCTTCGCAGGGTTGCACACATCTCCTCACTATGATCGATCGGACCACTAGGTGGCCAGAAGCAGTCCCCTGTCCTCCACGACCTCGACAGATATAGCACGCGCATTTCTGTCGTCCTGGGTTGCGCGTTTCGGCACGCCATCCGACATCACTTCGGACAGAGGCCCCCAGTTTGTGTCCGAGCTCTGGTCGGCCATGGTGCAGTCCTTGGGTGTGCAGGTACACCGCACTATGGCCTACCACCCGCAGGCTAACGGGATGTGCGAACGTTTCCACCGGTCACTTAAAGCGGCGCGCTATCGGACGGTAACTGGGTCAACCGACTTCCGTGGGTCCTGCTCGGGTTACGTTCGACCCCTAAAGAAGACCTTAACGCCGCTTCGGCAAAGTTAGTGTTCAGCCAGCCACGCCGTGGCCCTGGTGAATTTCTGCCTGAAGCTTCGGGTGCACCTTCTTTCCCCTTTTTGCCAGGCAAGCCCCTGACACATGCACAATTTCACCACTGTGTCCCCAAAGTATTTGTTCCGTCTGCTCTTAGCTCAGCCCAGTTTGTCTTTGTGCGTCACAATGGACACCGCTCTCCCCTCCAGCCGCCGTACGATGACCCGTTTAGAGTGCTCGAACACGGAGAAAAGAGTTTTGTGCTCGATATGGGTGGGCGAAAGCAGGGCATTTCAGTAGACTGGCTCAAACCGGCCCAGGTTCCACGTCGCGGACGCCCTCCGAAACCTCCAGCCTCACTGCAGCATGCCAGGGTTGACTGTCATTACCCCACTCAGGTCTCACCCGGGTCACCTGCCGGAATGACGTCACCTGCACCACCGAAAGATGGACTGCGTAGTCGTTGTGGCAGGCTGGTCAAGCCCCCACAACAAGCTGTGTAAGCGGGCACTTTGACCAAGCATCTCACCCAGCAGGTGCACGGGAGGGGGCGGGTTCATATCACATATATTTCACTGCTGTTTGGCTCAGATCCACTTGTTAGCAGTTGGAATAAACACGTCTTCGTCCAATCTTGTGTGCTCCTTCCTCAACGGCTACACACTATGTTATTACAGTAAATTAATAACAAACACACACGGAAGACAGTCTGAAGTTCTACAGGGATGAATTACGAGATTGATAATTTCATTATGACAGAAACTGGATCACTAAAACCGATTTGTTTTAACTGCATATTGAATAAATACGACAAATCTGATCAAAAAAGAAGAAACAGATTGCATCAACATCATCCCAACAGTATTTAGTTTCATCTTAAATGCTCTTTGCACAGAAACCTAAAGTAATTTAAATTGTTGCGTTTTTTGAGAAATTGTATGCAGTAGTTGCATTATTATCCAATTGTCCCCCCAACACGTTTGACACTCATGAGCATAATCCCAGTATACAGTATGTTTTGAAATAAAATAAAACAATACACTGAACACACGCAATCACAAATTGTAATTCCTTGAGCAAATTCCCAAACCGACTGATTGCGAAGCCTCCAAGTTACACAGAAGTGTACACTCCTGTGTAACTTTCGTTCCGTAACGTTATGGTGAATATATATTTTCCGCGCCTTTGAATGCGCCGTTGTCACCCTTTCATTCCTCAGCAATTGACGCTAATACAAAAGCACACAACTGGGACAAATATAGCCTCACCATCGGCATCAAAGTGCTTCCAGATGTCCAAGAATTGGGACGCGGTGAATTCGGCAAGGTGGAGGTGAGGAGGCTGTTCTTTCTTTGCCATGATGCTGTACGCGGGTGGTACACGTCTCAAGTCCGCTGCTAACTTTTCTGTGGCTCTTGGCAGACTCACAGTGGCACGCTGCTCGTTCGCTCACTCCCTTTTAAATTATTTCTGGCCGCTAGGGGACGCATTTCGCACCTGCACGATAACATTCATTCTGAGTGCGCTCTGCTCGTCTTGCGTTGTCTTCCTGCGGCCGCGCATCGAGATGCACGTGCCTTCGCGTGCGCGTGTGCACATCTAAAAAGTGACTGCCAGGGCTTTGCCAATGTGCATAAAACTTCACAGACATTAATTACAGCTCACACACTAATCACATTTACCACATTGCCTCTCGCAAGCAGTGATTAGCCCACATAATAAATGTGAATTCTGAAGAAAAGAAAAAAAGACTTTCATTTAATACGTTGTACAGTATGGCTGGTAAAGATAATAGTGAAATAGATGAAGAAAGCAATAATCTATATTCATTATTCGTTTGCTGGGGATACGCTGTAGTTAAAATGTATTCTTAAAGGAAAACCGACATCACTTTTTTGTTTCCTAACTGACATCAGAAAAACGTTTTATAGCATCTAAAATACCCAAAACATGCAGTAGGATATTTTGATTCAAATGCAAAACACAAATAAAAATGACTTAGAGTGTCCAAAATCTGCAAAAAAATTGAGCTGCGAATTGGGCATTTTCAGAAAGTCCCGCCCCCAGTTCGTGATGTCACTCCAAGACGTCTTGCATTTGTGGAGAATCAAAACAATGGTTTCAGATTCGGATAATATGCTTTCTTGGTACACATCCAGTTATAAATATGATTCGAATAGTTCTGAAGAGGAAAGCATACCTGTTTGCAATCGATTAAAGAATTTATTCTGTGTCATCTTGAGGCATCTGGACTGCAATGTAGCGTCCCAGAAAAGAGGCAGAAAATGGCGACCTCTTGTAGACATGACAGTGTATTGCGTTTCCACAGGCTGATAAATTCCTTATATGGAGCTTGGACGCCCTCTTCTGGCGCAACACGAGGTTTTCAGGCCAAACAAGCATTGACGTGATGGAAGGACTGCTACAATGTGTGTCCTTTTCTCGGTCAGGGGCATTCCTTCCGTGACGTGACGTCAGGAATCGTCACCAACTCTAAAACGAGACTTCCGGAATATTCAGCACGAGTCTTCAAACGTAAATCGTAGCTATATGCGATGGAATCTTTGTAAAATACGCCCAGTAGAAGTCATTTGAAGCCATTTTACAAATTATGGACATAACTTGCCCGGAGTCGGTTGTCCTTTAAGGCTGTATTTATTGTATATATCTATGTTTTTTATCTATTAGTTTGACTTGTGGTACATACCAATATTTTATTTTTTACATATGACATTGGGATGAACAGATGTTTCTAAAAAAATGATTATAACCCATTTAGTTTCACGGCTACTCAGAAATATAGGACAGTAACAATACAGTAGATGAAGCTACAGTAACTAACCACTTATGACCGCAGCACTAGTCATGCATGTATAAGAGTAAAAACGCTGACCTGAAGGAACAGTCCTACCATACTGAATTTTGGTCAGGTTTATGTCACAATTTCAAGTGAGGGTCATCATCTTCATACTGAGCCACAACAATTTACAAACCCATTAAAACACAACCCCGTTGCTACATGACTAAACAACAACTTCAAAACTTTGTTGTCAAATATAGGAACAATTGAAGTTTGAATTGAAGTGTTTTTGTTTTACATTGTATTTCTACTTACTGTATATAACACTGGTATCAGGAACATTTTGGGGTTCTCCTGAAAAGTAATGATTAAGTGTGTCAGGAACAGGAAGATTGAGGGGGCATACATGCAAGAGGGAGTGTCTCGGTTCACAGTCTTGGGGCAGCTCTACAGCTGGCTGTGCCATGCAAACCGTTATAGGTATCGGGGTAACTCAAAGAGACCATGTTTGTCTCCTTGTATTTATTGAAAGGATGTCCCTGTTATTTGTTCTCCCAATGGATGTGGGGGAATGTTCACATGTTTCAGAACACCAATGAGCCCTCCAAATGGGGCATATAATCAGAATACACAATTCCTGTGGTGGTCCCCCGGGTCATGCTGGGAGTCAGCAGTCCGTGATTGCCGACATTAGCATCTCATAAGCGTCATCCTTGATTTGATTTTATCTTTACTTGCCACTGTTACATTATTCAGAAGCCATTAACTTCAAAAAAGGATGTTGACTTAAAAGTCAAGAGTGGGTCCTACTTTGTCACACCTATTGTAGATGGTCACCAACTAGGATGCACACTTCTTGTCACGATTTGCAAGGTAGTGGTGGTGGACCCCAAAAGAAGCAGGCAGGAGTGAGGAGCAGGGTGTAATTGACAAATAGTATGAAGTAAACTCAGCATGAATGAAGTCTCAAACAACAAAGTCAGCAGAACAAAAAGGTCCAAAGTTGCTAACAAAAGCATGAGTGAAACATGACGCGATGAAACAAAGCTGACAGGGTGAAACAAACAATGACCTGACAATGAATGGTCATGTACCGGAGTCCTTTTAACTGCCACTGATTAAAATGAGCAACACTTGTGCAGCTGCAAGCGGGGCCCGACAGTGACACCCGTTGGTGGCAAACCGACATATGACACCACTGACCTGAAAAAAATAATGGGTATGATTTGGCTTGTAATGTAGACTACATTACATTTACTTTACTTTTTTTACTTTTTACTTTTTTACATTTACTTACATTACTTTAGTCTGGAGAAATTTTGGACAGGTATTGTGTTGTGCCTTCAGGAAAATTTAGTTCAATTGAAAGAATCTTGCGAGAAACATGACTAAACAGATCGCTTCATGAAATGAACAATTGTTTTCTAAATTCATTTATGTGGGAGATGGTTCATAATGAACGCACATCCTTGCCATTCTCCACTCGTTCGTGAGTGACCCGTGCCAAGTCGTTGTCATTTGCCGATGAAAAACAAAGTTAGTCAGAATATTTTACCAATTTTCCTCGGAAAATAGCGACTATTTTAAACTTGATAACCTTATTTTTAAAAGCTAATAGCCAATGAAGCTAAAATGGTTGTTTTGTGCACAAGTGAGCTTCCCCAGAGAAAGTAATATGTTTTAACCATCACATCGTTCCATACTCTATGCTGGAGGTAAATAGTGTTCAGTGCCATAAAGGATTGCTGATATCACCAAAAGTAAACCGACCAGTCAACATGAATCAGCTAAAACAACAAAAAACTAAGAAAAAAGTGGACTATTATGAACAGAAAAGATTTGCTGAACAAGATCTTGCACAAAGGCTTAGCCGTAGTTTTACAGCTCCAAAGGACAAGCTGTCACCTTTAGTTAAGCTTCAAAAAGTCACTTTCACAAATTCGGGGGATTGCTTGCACAGAGGGCCTACAGCAACATGACCGTACATGGGCATGATGCGGAGTGTGGACTCAGCAAAGGTGCCCTCGCTTATTTCTTCATACCATCACCCCAGAATAATATGTAGATTTCCAATACTAGCCATTTTTTAAATCTCTTTGGCTCCTGTTTTTGTGTATATTCCGGCTTCCACTTTCTATGATTATGATTCGATTCAGTCAGTTATCATGTTCCGTTCTGTTTTTGACAAACATGTGGCATTGGAAGGCTTCTCCTCCATCATCGCACCTACTGGTCATCATATCCCTAGTTTTTCCTCAACATCCCCCTTGGACCACATAGAAACGGGTGGTTGTCCTTCTGTCAAAGATCGGTGTTTGTTATTTTGTACTTTGTCTGTGTTATGGATTAGATTTTCCAAATGTGTTTTTTAAGTGCTTTTCTTGCGATATTTTGTTCAGCACATGCGCCTTCTCTGCCTCCCTGCTTTGTGGGCGCACGAACAATGCGCACACATGACACCACTTGCCAGATCAGTGTGTTCAAATTATCTATATAGGTGTCATACCGTGGATTATTTGTATTAATATTTCAGATCCACAATGGGATACACCTCAGCAGGCTGTATGTAAATTAATAATGTCACAGAAAGCGGTCATTTCCCCTTCCTGTAAATCTCCCAGTGTCTTTATATTCGAGGTGTGTTTGTGTAATTGTGTTTGCCTTTAAAAACATACTGAACTCCACCATAATTTATCATCATTCAGGTATTTTGACAGAACCATGACGCAAGGCTCATTATTATTATAAATTATGAAAACATTTGCAATGTTTTTCTTCACTTTTAATCAGCAAAGCCACATTTCTTGAACATACTTTATCCTGTAAATCACCATCATCAACCAAAATTAAAAAGCCTCACATATAATATAGAAGTGCCATTTCAGAATCTGAATCATATTTATTGGCTCACTATGTAGAACACACAAGGAATGTGTCTCCGGTAGAAGACGCTGCACTAGTATAATAAAAAAGACATGACAAATAAATATGGAGGACACTAATAAAGGATAATGTAATCTAATCTAATCTAATCTAATCTAATCTAATCTAATCTAATCTCATCTCATCTCATCTCATCTCATCTCATCTCATCTCATCGAATTCCTTAGTGTAAGTGGCACCTCTCAGGAATAACTGTCAGATAATGTGCAAAGTATCAAGCAGACAGTGGTTCAAGTATGGAGTTTGAGCGACAATGATTATAACGGGATGCTGTTCCACAGGGTTGTGAAAAATTGCAAGGAGGCACTATGCAGTTATATTTCGGTTACTGTTTAGACTTTAAAGAGTTAATGGCTAGGGGGAAGGAGTTGTTTAAATGTCTGCTGGATTTAATGTGCATGCATTGCTAGCGCCTGCCTGAGGGGAGTAGCTGGAAAAGGTGGTGGGCAGGGTGCGGAGGGTCCAGTAGGATTTTCCCCACCCTGGTCTTAATTCTTGTAGTGTGCAAGTCCTCGAGAGTGGGTAGGGCAGTGCCAATGATTTTTTTTCCGCCGTCCAAACTGTCTGTTGAAGTCGGATTTTGTCCCTTTTTGTGGCAGCCCCGAATTAAACCATGATGGAGGATCACATGATTGATTTGATGACTACCGTGTAGAAATGTCGTAGCACCTCCTGTGGCAGGCCATGCTTCTTCAGCAAGAAGGACTTCTCAGGAAGTATATCCTCTGTTGGGCCTTTTTCAGGATGGAGTTGGTGTTGACCTCCACTTCATGTCCTTGGAGACTGTGATACCCAGGAACTTGAAGGTCTCGAGGCTTGACACAGGGAAGTTGGAAAGTGTGAGGGGCAACTGTGGTGATCGATGTTTACTGAATTCCACTATCATCTTTACCGTCTTAATTTATGCATGTTCTTGAAACTAAGCAACAAAGCGTAGTGACTTAAACAATGGTTGAACGGCAGTTAATTTTTTTTCAGTCATAACAACCTTCCAAGGGAAACCATAACCAAAATGTGGCCCAGGAAAAAAAAAGACTTTGCCACCTGCTGTGAATGATTTTTACTTCAGAAATGAAGCATTTAAAATGAAATAAACATTTAATTGACTCCTGTGTAGATAAAGTGGATTGCAAAATGGATGGATGGATGGATGGATGGATGGATGGATGGATGGAAGGAAGGAAGGAAGGAAGGAAGGAAGGAAGGAAGGAAGGAAGGAAGGAAGGAAGGAAGGAAGGAAGGAAGGAAGGAAGGAAGGAAGGAAGGAAGGAAGGAATATGATATGTTCATATTTGTGACATTCCCCTTCAAGACTGCCATCAGCACAATACAATACAAATGGTCTCAATAATGAACTGCTGACAGAGGTTTTCACAGGCCTTTGCCGCTCTAATTAATGGAAAGGTCAAAGGAACCCAGCAAGAGTTGCCAAATCAGAGGTGACTCAAAACTGCAAGACTTTGTTTTAGAGCCCAACATTTTACTCATGGTCTCTACTTTTGGGGACCTGTACTGCAGAAAAACCCTTGTCCAACACAGCTATTTGTATATGTTTGGCATCAGCTATTTCGTTCAAATTATTATTTTTTTTTCAACTTTCAGGGTAGCTTTGTTTAAACATGAGTGGTTGGGAGCAGTAGAGTTCAGTTGCCAACGGTGCCCCGATGCCGAGTGTCAAACTTTTGAGGAGTTTATCTGATTGACAATATGAGTGTTGAGAAACCTGCGATAAACAAACCATGACTTCATGCTATTTATCTAGCTCAGGGGTGCTCACACGTTTTCAGCATACGAGCTACTTATAAAGTCTACCAAGTCAAAATGATCTACCCACGACAAAAATGCAAAACAATTATTTTCAAATGTTTTAAGGATTCTTTGTATGTACAATGTATGTTGATGTACCTTGCATAACTGAATAAGCCAATATTGCACAACACACATAGTAACTACATATACATAACATAATAAATAACTATTAACATTTTTTGTAATTACCTGAGTTTACTTTGATGACTTGCACTGAATTGAATCAGCCAGGGATGCATAGTCAGGACAGTAGCTGCTGACAGCCAGCCTCAAGCACATTTCCAAATGTTCATCATTCATGGTGGAACGGTATTTGGACTTAATGATCTTCATGTAGGAAAAGGCTGACTCACATGAATAAGTGGAGCCGAATAATGCAGTCAAGCACATTTCCTCAAGTTGGGGTACTTTTCCTGTGTGAGTAAGTTACAGAACTGTCCAAGTCTCTGAACAAGGAGTCAGCTGCTTCAACGAATGCTTCTTTTACCATCTCTCCGTCTTGGAAGGACTTATTGCTTTTAACGATGGCGTGACTCACCCGGAACGATGCTTCGGTGGCGACTTTCGCTTTTGAAGTATGTTGAGTGAAAAATGACTGCTGTCCGGACAACTGGGATTTTAGTTCGTCCACCGTTCTCTTTCTCAGCTGTATTTTCGGCGTGAAGTCAATGTCGTATTTTCCATGAACAGTCCGAAAATGGCGCTCCACATTTTCCCATTCCGTATGAAAGTAATATGTTTTGCCCCCTCACTTGCTCCCGCTTTCTCACTCATTTTGATCACCATATGTTTTAGCAAGGGCTTAAAATCTGAGGTAATTCGCTGACTAGCTTGTAAATTTTGCTGCGTTTAGCGCCGTTGTTTACGCATGCACGGCGACCTAAAGGTAAAAATGCAGTTGTCATCTGAATGGTTGCCCTGTATGTCAATCAAGTGATGGGACGTTTGATAGGCTGACAAATGTTTTTTTACTGTCATGCTGCGATCGTTCAGTACTACCTCCGCGATCGACCGGTAGATCGCGATCGACGTACCTGCTCGAAGGCGCTGGCAAAGTCAGGGTTTTCGCAAATTGGCGAGTCACGAGATTGGCTAGTCAATAGCCTACCATAGTATCACTCGCCGCTAGTGATAAGCGCATACTGGTCAAAGCTCCCACACTGTATCTGTAGCGAGCTGCATAACCAAATACATTTTTGTGTTAATTGCGGTTTTGTCAACCCACAATTTGGTTGCGGATATACTGTTAAAGCCATATTCAAGATGGATTTTTTAAGAATAGATGGACATCATTATGAAAGGTTGGACAGCTCCAAAGGGAGCAAAAATAGCATTTTTAAAAAATCATGAATCCACACCGGGGCGGCTCGGTAGTCGAGTGGTTAGCACAATGGCTTCACAGTGCAGGTTCGCGTCCCGGTCCGGCCTCCCTGTGTGGAGTTTGCATGTTCTCCCCGGACCCGCGTGGGTTTTCTCCGGGTCCTCCGGTTTCCTCCCACACTCCAAAAACATGCATGGCAGGCAGATTGACCACTCCAAATTGTCCCTAGGTGTGAGTGTGAGAGTGACTGTTGTATGTCTTTGTGTGCCCTGTGATTGGCTGGCAACCAATTCAGGGTGTCCCCCGCCTCGTGCCCGAAGACAGCTGAGATAGGCTCCAGCAACGCCCGCGACCCTAATGAGGAATAAGCGGTACGGAAAACACACCTTTATAGTAAAAATTCAAACAGTTTAATGACAGTATTTCTTCAAGTCACAAATTATTTTCTGGCCAACAACATCCTCTATTTGACGTATGGTGAATCACACCACACTCGCAGTTGAGGAGTGATTAAGACGTAACACTACTGAAGCCTTAGGAGTGACATGCACAGCCCGCCACTGATATATACACAGTATTTGAAGGTATTTTCAAAATATTTTCTTTTAATTTTCATAACTTTATTTTTGTCCCTTTCTATTTGACTCAGTTGGGTGCTCGGGCAGTGCCTATGCACATACTATTGACAAGCTGCCGCACAAGTATTGCAGTGTGATGGGGTATGCTCTCCTCATGCTATGTCCTAGTTTATGACTTCCAGACTTCAAGTCGGATGATTTCCTCTCTAATTGAACAACTCAGATATCTATGATTATTTCAACACGATCGTTGAAGGGTGGATACCCGTTTTGTTTCCAGCAAATTGGAACTGAAGGTGCTAGAGTTTTGTGACAAGATGTCTGACAAGCCTCTGGAGTTCTTGTGCTCGAAGGCTGGTGGTCATTAGCACCTGCTCATGGTTTACTGTCTCATGACTGTCATAATCTGTCGCAGCCTTGTTGGTGATCAGCGAGAGACCCAGGACACGCAAGCCACAATGACGTGCCACCATGACCTCTGGGACTGTGCTCATGCCTAAAAGACAGAAGTAAACAGGCAGATAGAAAGACAAATTTTATGAATCAGAATCAGAAAAGCCTTTATTAGTACCACAATGGGGAAATGTACATGTGATTTAACCTTGTATTGTGGTTTTCTTAAATTAAGGTGGTGTTGCCCTGAGTCAATTTCCACATCTCTATTATATTTTCTACACCGGTCGTAAGATTAGAACTGTACAGCGCTGTAGTGGGGTTTGTATCTGTAAACGTTACTCTATGCCACAGGTGTCAAAGTCAAGGCCCGCGGGGCAAATCCGGCCCGTCACATCATTTTTTCGGCCCGCGAAAGCAAATCAAACTTGTTGAATTCCATGATGATTGCTAAAATCTGAGCCAAAATTTCATATTTTTGGATGTCAACCACAATAAAAGTCATTGTTCTTGACTTCAGATTTGAAAACGAGTTATTCATTAATTTGCTGTGTGCTCTATATGTAATATTTGAAGGGATTTAAACATTCTAATGGGTTCCCCAAATTCATAACGGCCCTCGAGAGGAAACCATAACTACAATGTGGCCCGCGGCAAAAAAAATGACTTTCACACCCCTGTTCTATGCAATATCTGTATGTCACTAAAGTATGAGAACCATCAAATCGAAGGCCATAGCGTCATACAACAAGAACAATTCAGCTGAGGACCATTCTATTTACAGTACTGTGAAACTCTTCTACAACGAAACCTACGTGGGTGAAAATACTCCATTGTGTGAAAAAAAATCTTAATGTATTAAAGCTATTCCCACTTTTCTGCTCCCCCTACAACCAAAAATCCCCCTGTTGCGCAACACAAAATCTTTTCTCAGCCTTTCCCTCGCATCGAGATCCATTACAATGAAAAGAAAGCCTTCCATAAATTTCGAACCCAACCTCAACCAACAGCGACTCCTCCTACTTCTTAGGTCCGAAACGGCAATAACAACCACTACACGGGTTTACACATGCACAGTGCATGTTATTGTGTGTGTGTGTGTGTGTGTTGTGTGTGTGTGTGTGTGTGTGTGTGTGTGTGTGTGTGTGTGTTCGGGCGTGTGCGTGTGTGTGTGTGTTCGGGCGTGTGCGTGTGTGAGTGCGTGTGCGTGTGGGTGTGTGTGTGCGTGTGTGTGTGTGTGTGTGTGTGTGTGTGTGTGTGTGTGTGTGTGTGTGTGTGTGTGTGTGTGTGTGAGCGTGTGTGTGTGTGTGTGTGTGTGTGTGTGTGTTTGCGCGTGTGTGCGTGCGTGCGTGTGTATGTGAGAGACAGACAGAGAGAGAGAGAGAGAGAGAGAGAGAGACAGAGAGAGAGAGAGAGAGAGAGAGAGAGAGAGAGAGAGAGAGAGAGAGAGAGAGAGAGAGAGAGAGAGAGAGAGAGAGAGAGAGAGAGAGAGAGAGAGAGAGAGAGAGAGAGAGAGAGAGACAGAGAGACAGAGAGAGAGAGAGAGAGAGAGAGAGAGAGAGAGAGAGAGAGAGAGAGAGAGAGAGAGAGAGAGAGAGAGAGAGAGACCCCTGCATTTGTTTCGGAAAGAGTGAAACTTTTTTTTCTGGAGCAGAGAAGGAAGGACCCTTCCTCACCAACAGCATCCGCTCCAAATCTATGGAGGACGTTGTACTCTGCGATGGTCTCATAATTTGGTCCAGCCACCATACAGTAAACCCCTTCCTGCAGGAAGTTTCCACATTTCTGTTCATGTGCTGTCTGAATGACCAAAGCCCTCAGGTTCCGGTCATATGCATCTGACATGCAAGGGAAGCGCACTCCGAACCTGAGGATGATGCATAGGCTGAATGAGGCTTATGGATGCGAGGAAACACATGACATTTAATAAAGTACTACGTATTATTAAATTAAAAAAAACTTATATCGTCCCAGACTAAACAGAGGAACATGTCAGGGTAAAGTATTCAGAGTAAATTTTACACACAGAAAAAAAGGTACCTTTACATATGAAACACACTATTTACTGTATTCACGAAATATACTGTAGTGGTGCAACTTGGCGGCATCTGGCGGGATCTTGCTTGGTACACAGAAACACACTTTTATGTTGTTAAAGTTCATTTTTTTGTTTCATCTGCAACCTTGAAATGCTGTTCATCTGCAAATCAAATTCCAAAATTCAGCATAACCAGTTGACCACTCACTCGTGGAAACGATTGACTAAAACCTGCGTACGGTGAAACAGTTACATTTGGTGGCATTGCTCTCTTTTGGGCGGCCTAAAAAAATATTACAAACTGCATCTTGCATTGGATATTGTGCCTTACCTGTCATCATTGTGTCCAACCAGTGGGCTCTCTCCACCAAACCCCGGCAAATTGATATGATCCTTCATGACCATAATATCCCCTACTTGGTAGTTTCCGTTGAGTCCACCTGCTGCATTAGTGACAATCAGAGTTTCCACACCCAGCAGGAAGAAAACTCGCACAGGATATGTCACCTACAGCCACACATATTGTGCATGATCAATTCAGATGTTATTTTACTTACAATATGTTCATCAATTTCAATTACATTGTATTCTTTGACCAATGTCATATGACGAAGAGTCATGGGGCTTGTACAAATGTATGTCTGTGGCATTACTGAGTGCTACAATGAATATGTGTGCAATTTTAATCAGAATCAGAATCAGAATCATCTTTATTGCCAAGTATGTAGAACACACAAGGAATTTGTTTCCGGTAGAACACGCTGCACTAGTATTGTCGTCAAAAAACTGCTAAGTGGCACTATACAGTTCCATTTTGGCTACTGTTGAAGAGTTCAGAGTTCAAAGAGTTAATGGCTTGGGGGAAGAAGCTGTTTAAATGTCTGCTGGATTTGGTGGGCATGTATGTGTATTCGTGGAAAAGGTAGACTCCCCACTTACATTACTGTCTTCATTGTGTGACATCGAAGGGAATCATTATTTCCGCATAAGATGTGTCTGTGTCTGTCGTATATAAGCGGGATTGAAATTTTTCAATTGATATACACATAATTATGTGCAGGGGTCGTACACGGGTCCACACAAACTCAACACTTTTATTTCCATCAGTATAAAACTTCAACAGGTCGATTGTATTGATGTTCATTTGTGGTTGGAAAAGCCTTGCCTGGATGTTAAATACTCATCATGTATTTCTTGCTCTTTAGAATATGCTTAGTTGGCTATGTATGATTACTCATGCCACAGAGAATGGGACAAAGAGCAAAATATGTCTAAAGTCCTAACTGGAGGAAAGTAATCATCATGAATTTTACCTCAGTTTTATGTACAGTTTATATGAAACTGGGTTTTATGATATCATTCACTCTATGAGGGAAGTCACATGGGCAGCTCGTATAAAGAGAAAACAGTAATACAATCTTGACAATATGACAAAGGTCAATCCAATTATGACATAGATGTGAACCATCCGCTCAAGTGGAGCTGATGATTCAGCACACACAGCCAATATCAAGTGACTGCTTGCTGGTGAAACCCCAAACAAATACAGCAGTATGTAAATTAGATGAAATTTCACAAGCATTTATACGAAACGAAAAATGTCGTTCTTACAGCGTGCATGCTGTAACCTTCGTAGAAGTGGAATCGACCCTGCATGCAGACACAATCCCGGCCCTGCAGTTTCCCGAAAACCAGTTGACCAGCATGGCCTGCCACTAAACGGTGCACAAACAACCACCCACTTGATATTCCTCTGGCACATTTCTTCAAAAATGTACAATAAAGAGAAAGTAAACTGTACCCGTGCTAGTTGGGAAGCCCGGGATCTCCTGATAAGGGAAAACAATTTTCTCTTCAATCAAGTCAGCCAGGGCACCAAGGCCTGACCCACAAATGATGGCCACCCTGGGCCTCTGCTTGGTCTGGGCAAACAGCCAGTCGGCCGTCGCCTTGCAGTCGTCATAGTTGGATCTTAAAGTCAGAGGAAGTTGGAAAGATTAATACAAAATGACAGATTGGTTGAGGCCCAGTATCATCTCAAAACTCAACATTGGATGTCACATCAACCTCTGGTGATCCTGTGTTTATTACACCCACGTTGTCAATATCTATCCATTCATTAGTTTTGGAATCCCCTTCTCTTCAAGAGGGTTGTGGGCATGCTCGACCTTATCCCAGCTATCTTCAGGCAGAAAATGGTGCACACCCTGAACTGGTGCAAGTTCAGGGATGGGTCCTCGAGACTTTTTATCTCCACCATAACCTGACAGACACCTCCACTGCATTTCATCGTCATCTGTGAAATATTCGGACACTCTGTTTTTCCAGGTGAACCCTAACATACATGCATTACACAGCACATGGGTTTAAAAAAATAGAAGGCTTTTTATAAACTTTTGCCCAATATCAAAGTGATTTAAGAGACGTTTGCCAAGGTTGCCCTTCACATTTCACCGAGGTGTTAATGGCTGCAGTATATATACTCCCCGCCAAATTACTGGAGCTACATTTATTTTAAATGCCAGCATTTGCTTTCGGTGATTTATAAACTACAGCAACTAATGTTAGTAGTTATGCTCATCATTTACTGTAAATTTTAAACTGCATCATCAGTGTGTCCTTACGTGTGTGTAATTTCTCTTGTAGTGTTCAATTTGTGAGCGAGTCAATCGTTCATCAAACAGAAATTATTAACCTTGAGCCACCTAGACATGAGATACTTTGCTGGTTTGCTCTAGAAATTATTCATCAGCAGTAACGCAGTCAAACAGAAGATGAGCAATCCCGTGGAACCAAAAACAAGTAATGTTTTCTCAGAGGACAAGAAAATGTTTTGAAGGACAAAGTTACCCTAACCTTTTAGTTCTTTATATTCAAGACATCAATACACGGTATGCATAATGATTCGTTATGCTGAACACCACACTAGCTTAATTATTTCTATGAAATTAACAAATGTCATTAAGATGGCGAAGAAATTTTATTTGTGCATATGTGTTTGTGCATGCGCGTGTTTCAATACTTGCAGGTGCAGTATATCACCTTTGTGTTGAATTAAACAAGACCTGATTTCACACAACAGAAATGATGCCATCAGATTGTACTTGTTATATATATATATATTATATATATATATATATATATATATATATATATATATATATATATATATATATATATATATATATATATATATATATATATATATACAGTAAAGTCTCGTTATATCGATATCGGTTATATCGATAGTACCGCTTATTACGATACTATTTTCATTTCCCTTGCACATTTCTAGTCTTTTTATGTATAATTAGTACCGTTTAGTACGATACCCGGTTATTACGATAATCCGGTTATTACGGTGCTCCTTTTCATCCCCCGCCGGCCATTTTTGTTGTTTATATCGATATATCGGTCACGCCATTGGTCGACTTGGTCACCTGTCTTGGTTACGTGAGCAGCTCTCCCGAGCAGACGCCATTTTCAGACGGCAGCTCGTGTGTATCAGACGGCTGCTCGTGTGTCTTCAACAATGGACTGTTTTGGATGCCATCAGAGCAATTTCCAAAGCGTGGAGCACGGTGTCCGAAAACACCATCAAGAACTGCTTCCGTCACTGCAAATTTGAAAATCCAGGGTGCAGTGAGGAAACATCTGCAGCTAACGAAGAGGATGACGACAACATTCCTCTTGCAGTGTTGGCTGAAAAGCTAAAAGTCGCCGACATTGCATCGTATGTCGCAGTCGACAAAGACATTGCGACATTCCCAAGCTTATCAGATGCGGATATCGCAGCGGAGGTCAAAGCCAAGTTTGCCACAGGAGATTCCCGTGATGATGATGCTGATGACGATGAAGAAGAAGCGACTGAATGCACACCTTTTGCAACTTCGACAAAAGCGTTGCAAGGGGTTGCGGACAGGCGATCTTTCTTTGAATCCGTAGAAAATGCATCCGTTTTTTTAGAAACGTTAAACAAGATGGAAGTGTTCATATTAAAATATAAAAATGGGAAGCAGAAGAAGATTGATGACTTTTTTAAATAGCTTACATACATACTAATTGCAGTGTTATGTACATGTACTGTTACATGAATGCAAGCGTTTTTTGCAACAATGTTTGTTGTTTTGTCTGCTGAAGCGTCATGATTTTGAAAATGACTGTACATTCCATACTGTGCATTAAAGGGCAACCAACATCACTTTTTGTGTTTCTTGAGTCAGTCAAAAAGCTGTTGTAACGTCACAGCTGCGCGCCGGCATTCTATTCAGGCACTCTCGAACGTCACGTAAGTTATGTAAACGTTGCAGTTTTGGTTTTTCATCCATGTACAGTATTTAATTGTGTTGCATCCCGATATCTTTATTGTTTGCAACAATCACTGTTTTTCATATAATTGTACATGCTGGCGTTCGTGGCTTCGTGTGAATAGAACTTGACGATTTAGCATTGGTTGGTTGCATTTTTGAAAGGAAATCGTCATTAAAAAGTGTAAAGACGTTTTTATTTTATGCACAACTTTATTTTTCACTTCACTACTGTACAAAAAAACATGTTCGATACGCAATCCATGAACCCAATGATGAAATTACATGCCATAACAAAGATGCCGCATTTACGCACCCCCCCCCCCCCCCCACAGGATATATCCGACCCTGTTTGCATGTAATTTTCTCCGTGCGTGCATAGAAATAGTATCGATATAACCGGGACTATCGATATATCCGATATCGATATAACAAGACTTTACTGTATATATACTGAAGAAAGTGGGAAACACGACTTTAGGCGGCGATTCATAACAAACGGAACCGTTATGTGACGTCAGAGCTGGGGGCAGGATTGGAACTCTCCCTGGTGCTGCCAGTGATCCCGGCTTTCACAGAACGGCCTTTCATGCGCGGCACGGCCAATATATGAAGATATTAGTGAAATGTCAAGATTAACCTGCTTCAACATATGAATAGACATAATTTTCGAGTAATTCGGCTTTGTTGTACTTCCTGTTTGGACGAGGTTGATGCCCTCGGTTGTTCCGCGATTAGTGTATTGGCGAGAAATTTCAGCTCATGATAAAAGTTCATGATAAAAATATCATGAACTTGAAAAGCTCAAGATGTGCTTCATGTGATTGATTATTGGTAGTTGAAATGAACAACCGGGTATTGATTGATTGATGATAAAGTGCATCTTACAATTTACGCAACCCACGTTTCCTACCTGCATGACAATGTGAGGGAAGACGGCACCGCCATATCCTTCTGATGTGCAGGAGGAATAAATAGGTGGGTCAGATGCACCTTGGGTTTTTTTGAAACAGTTATCCCAAGTTTCTCCTCTAGATCTCTTAGCTGGGTAAAAAAAGGAAGACGGGGAACGGAGTGACGCCGTCAGGCACGGGATAAAGGGGTGGGGAAAAGTACTCACTCCCACCGGTCCGAAGGTGAGCTCTAATTTTCTCCTTGACTGGACGGCTCACTGAAGCGCAAAGGTGGCAAAATAACGCACACTCTGTTCTCATTAAATATAAGTTTACGGTAGTTTGTGTATAACAATACACTGAATATACAATACAATACAATATACAGTATATTGATTTAGCGCTTTAACAACAGCTTAACATGGACAGCTCTCATATACAGGAAATAAAGTAGTCAAAAACACAGTAGAAACCCCCAGGGAAAATATAATACAATAAGTGCTGATTTATCACTTTTATTTCAGTACCAGTAAAAAAAAATCTGAAAGGTTGAGGCAAAAGACAACATTTTTCAATTTCTTTTTCAAATTTCGAGCTCTATTGATAAAGGATGTTCAAAACTGCAACCCCAACCGGTGGTTTTGTAGTAAATGATATGTGAAGTCATTGTAGAGATATCTGCAAAGACAAATTGCAGACATGTATTTAGACAACGGTGTGACCTCGCTTTGATCCTTCTGATGTGACCTTGACCTCAACTGCCTTAGTGACGAAAATTAATGTTAACACCTTTGTAAAACCAAGACCAAACAGCTAAGTATACACCTGAGTCCTGTTGGAACTTGCTGGCAACCTAAGCATTGGACCAATTTCTGAGTAAACGAAAGCATGAATAAAAATCGATATAGATAGATAGATAGATAGATAGATAGATAGATAGATAGATAGATAGATAGATAGATAGATAGATAGATAGATAGATAGATAGACGTAGCATCCGATTTGTAACCGGTGCGAGTTACGACCACGACCGCCTGCCAGACCTTTTTTTAATTTTTATTCTACGGCTGCCACCGCTACAGCCAGCACGGCGACAGAGACAGAGGTCCGTGCAGGATGATTTATTAAACTATTAAGCTGTTCCTGGGATCTGTTGCAACCACTCATCGAGTTTGAGGGTCACTGCCCCGAGTGCACCGACCACCACAGGCACGACTGTCACCTTTACCTTCCAGGCTCTCTCCAGCTCCTCTATGAGCCCTTGGTATTTCTCGATTTTCTCATGTTCCTTCTTTCTGATGTTTCCATCACTCGGGACCGCTACACCCACGACAACAGCTTTCCTTTGCCCTTTATCTATGGCCACAATATCTGGTTGGTTGGCCATTACCATCTTGTCAGTCTGTATCTGGAAGTCCCACAGGATCTTTGCTCGGTCATTCTCTACTGCCTTGGGAGGTTTTTCCCATTTTGACCTTGGGGTTTCCAGTCCATACTCCGCACAGACGTTTCGGTAGATTAAGCCAGCCACCTGGTTATGGCGCTCCATGTAGGCTTTCCCTGCCATCATCTTACACCCTGCAGTTATGTGTTGGATTGTTTCAGGTGTCTCTTTGCGCAACATGCACCTTGGGTCTTGCCTGGTGTGGTATATCCGTGCCTCTGTGGCTCTGGAGTTCAGGGCCTGCTCTTGAGCAGCCAGAATGAGTGCCTCTGTGGTGTCCTTTAGGCCATTCCTCTATAGCCACTGATAGGACTTTTTGAGATCAGCCACTTCAGTTATGGTACATTCCGTGTAGGGGCTTTTCCTCCCATGATTGTCCCTCTTCCATTCCTTTTATATATATAAAATACGATTTATGACCGGCATGAGATACGCGCTGGTCCCAAAAAGAGGACCAGGGGAATAATCAAAAATAAAGAATACCAAAAACGATGAGTGGGGGGAGCAATGGGAAACCCGACAATGGTGAGAAGCTAATCATATTAACAATACATTTCATTTATAAGCACCTTTCAAAACTGGGGGGGGAAGGCTCGGACGAAGATATCGAAAGTCCAGGGTCTCTCTCTCTTGGCAATCCATCAAAGTCGAAGATAACGTAGCTTCCATTCTTATGTGGGGTATTGGACAGTGGTTATTGTTGCTGACGGCGATGCCACTGTAGGTGACTATGAAGCCCGATTCTGGAGCCCCAAATCCTGCCACATTAAGGACATGTGAGGCCCGGACCATGCTGCCGAGGCAGTACTGGAGCAGGACCACCAGGCTTCCTATTTGTTGACAAGAATTGTCCATAAAGCACCTGTCGAGGCAAGCGTCAGCTAGGCATCTGGATGAAATGTCCAACCCAGTAGATTTGCCTCTTTGCTAGTATATCCTCGATACTACTGGAGGCAGTGCGTTGAAGGATGTCAGTGTGTGGGACACGATCCAGCCAGGTGATGCCACGGATTTGTTGGAGGCACTTGATGTGGAATGCATCAAGGCGTCTCACATGGCGTTGATAGATGGTCGAGGTTTTTGCGCCATATAGCATTGTGGACACACACACACACACTGCTTGGTGGACTGCGACTTGTGTTGGAGTTCTTACATGGTTGTTTTTGAACACACGAGTACGCAATCTGCCAAAAGCTTTGGAGGCTTGATTGATGCGGGCCTGGACGTCATCATCAATTGGACTGGAGGGTGTTAGAATGCTGTCGAGGCAGCTGAATTGCTGGACAACCATGGGGGGATTGCCACTGAGTGTGAACACGTGGGGTGGAGAACTCTATTTTGTCATGACCTCCATTTTGGTTACATTGATAACGAGACCGAGTAGTCGGTAGATGGAGGACATGGGATCAAGGGCATGTTGCATGGCAGCTGGGCTGTGGGCCAGCAGAGCACAATCATCTGCATATTGTAACTCGTGGATGTTGGTGATCAGGGTCTTGGTCTTGGCCTGTAGGAGTCTGCCATCCAGGCGGAATTGGATTTGTACGCCGTCACCTTCCTGAATGGACTTATGGAAGAGGAGTGTAGCTGCCATCAGGAACAGGTTGAATATAGCAGGGGCCATTACACAGCCCTGCTTCACCCCGACTTCCACAGGGAACGGGGAAGATTGCTGGCCACCAACAAGTACAGTTGCTTTTATGCCGCTGTGGAACTGTTAAAGGAGAAATTTGGAGGGCACACCAAATTTCTGCAGTATGGTCCAGAGAATGTCACGGTTAACTGTGTCAAATGCCTTGGTAAGTTCGATGAAGTTCATATAGAGGTCCTTGTTTTGTTCCCTGCATTTCTCCTGAACATGTCTAGAGTGCTTAGGTCCTTTCTGAAACCGCATTGCGTCTCTGGGAGGATTTCTTTGGTAATGTGCGATGTGAGACGGAACAGCATTACTTTTGCAAGAATCTTGCCAGCAACAGAAAGCGAGCCACGGCTGTTGCCACAGACTTACTTGTCCCCCTTCTTTCTATAAATGGTGACAATGTTGCTGTCTTTCCATTCCTGAGGAAGTGTCCTGTTTTGCCAGATGTTGCAGATGAGGTGGTGTAGCTGCCATGTCAGAAGGTAACCGCCGCTCTTGAAAACATCAACTGGAAGTCCATCAGGGCCAAGGCTTTTGTTGTTTTTAAGGCTCCGGATTGCAGAGAGGACCTCTGTGAACTGAGGAGCTTCATCAAGGGAGAGAACTGATGGAACCTCTGGGAGGGAGTCAAGGACAGATGGGTTTGAAGGGTTTACTTTGTTGAGCAGGGAGGCAAAGTGCTCTGCCCAGCGCTCAAATATTAGCTGTTCGTCCTTCAGTAGCACAGAACCGTCTGCAGATCTAACTGGAACAATGTGTTGTCTTCGTGGTCCATGCAGGGATTTTACAGCATCAAAGAAGGCGTGTGTGTTGTTGTCTGCATACCTCTGGATTTCTTGGGCCTTGCTGGGCCACCACTTGTTTTCCATCATCCTCAGCTGTTTATGTGTTTCACCACGGATGGCCTTGTAGTGAGAGAGAAGTGGAGAGTGAGGGTTGAAGAGACCTGCTTTCATCATCAAGGTCACTGTTACTGGTGTCCTTATCCAGGCTGGCAAGTCCCTCTGCCAGCTTGTTGCGGTCGCTGGCTGTACATTCTGGGGACTCCAGGGCCCTGGAGTTGAGACGCCTTTGAGGTTGCTGTTTCTTATGAGGAGGTCGAATTCTCATCTTGAGCCTGCACTTGATCAGTCGATGATCAGTCCAGCATTCAGCCCCACGCATGGCCCGTGTGATGCGGACATTATTTTGGTCATGTTGTCTTGTGATGATGTAGTCCAGTAAGTGCCAATGGACCTGGGGTGCCTCCATGATGTGATGTATTTCTTTTTCAGATGAAAGATGGTGTTGGTTATAACCAGCTGATGCTCAGAGCACAGAGTGAGGAGTCGGAGGCCATTGGTGTTTATTTTCCCCGTCCCGTGCCTTCTGAGTACTTGTTTCCAGAGCCTGACATCAGTACCTACTCGGGCATTGAAGTCACCCATCAGAACAAGTTTATCAGAGGCAGGGATTTTAGATATACAGTGGGACCTTACAAACTTAATTGATTCCTAGAGTGTGTAAGGCGAAAAGTGTGTATCCCGAAAATTAATTTCCCAGAGGAAACCATTAAAATGAGAATAATACGTTCCCAGGTCCCCATAAAACATAATTTTCTACTTTCTAATTTTCTAAGCTTTTAAAACTACACAAAATATACATTATTTTATTTATAATAAATGTGCTATAGTAATATAATTTTATAGTTTTCTATCCATTTTCTCACTATACTCACACTCTCAGCCTTTTGTTTTTTGTTTCAAGCTCTGTCATCTCCCTTTCGTGTGTGTGTGTTTTCACACTCTCTCCCTGTCTGCCTGTCTCTTTAATGTTCCCCCCCCCCACTTCTGGGTTCTTGACCAATCATGTGGCTTTAACCGAAGACTGGGGGCGGGGAGTAGAGGACAAACACGGTGGCCACCATTTTCTTGTTAGGAGAACGGGCTCGTTCGCGAACGAGACAACACTCATTGTGGCAGCTCCGTGTGTATCCCGAAAAATAGTTTGTCTGCCAAGGTAAAATTTTCATACATGTAACATTCGTAAACCGAAAAGTTCGTAAGCCAAGGGGTTCGTAAACCGAGGTCTCAAAGTAGTTGCATCCAGGAACTCGTAGAAGGCATCTTTGATGTTATCGTCAGCATCCAAGGTGGGAGCATAGGCACTGATTAGAGTAGCAAAGCCACCTTTTACCAGGGGAACACACCAAGTCATAAGCCGTTTACTGAGTAAGCTGCTTTTCACAGCAAATCCAACTCCATGGAGTCTTCGCTCATTCTCTGGGAGACCCTTCCAAAAGAAGTTTTACCCCTCACCAACTTCTATGAGTGAATCCTCACCTGAGAACCGACTCTCACTGAGTGCGGAAATATCGATGTTGTACCTCCTGAGCTTATGTGTGATGAGGGCAGTTCGTCTTCATGGAGGAGGTTGCGAACATTCCAGGAAGCCAGGTTCATAGTCATGGGTTTGATTATAATTTGTTTTTGACCACAGAAGGGATTTTTAGTACTGTGTCGTTCTGCTGACCGAAATACGCACGGCTTCCCAAATTTATGTGCTGTTGAAAAATCGCTCTCTCTGCTAATGGAGAATCCAGAAGAGGTCGCCAAAACACGTGTTTGGACTTAGGCTAACTCCGAAGGAAAAAAGTCTCAAAGAGGCAGTGGCGGCATGGGCCCGGCGCGGGGTTCTCGTCACGCCGATCCCGCACGCCCGAGCGCCGACGGCCAACCCGCCTCAGCTTTCGCCCTGCGTCCCTCGACCTGAGAACCGACGCCCACCCGCCTTGGCGTCTGTGGAACTCCTCCCCGCCAGTGCCATCATAAAATTGTTGTACGCGTTTGTGAAGAAACTGTTATTTTGTATCCTCATTTTGTGCAACGCTGTAATATTCTCTGCTAAGATAAATGAGTGTTGAGCGCATCTGGCAACGCAACCACAACGCTACACATGTTACTTTCACAGCAATAAAAAAAAAATAGTTCTGATACAATCCAGAGAGAAGCGGTTGCTCTCTGTGCTGCGGCAAATGAACGTCCTACTTTTTCAATCTAAATAAGAAGGACCCTCTCAAGTCTTTATTCTACTAAATGCATTGCTAACACGCTGCAGATTTCAACAGTGTTGCTGTTGCTATATATATATATATATATATATATATATAGGCGGCCCGGTAGTATATATATATATATATATATATATATATAGGCGGCCCGGTAGTCGAGGCAGATTGACCACTCCAAATTGTCCCTAGGTGTGAGTGTGAGAGTGACTGTTGTACGTCTTTGTGTGCCCTACGATTGGCTGGCAACCAATTCAGGGTGTCCCCCGCCTCGTGCCCGAAGACAGCTGAGATAGGCTCCAGCTACCCCCGCGACCCTAATGAGGAATAAGCGGTACGGAAAATGAGATGAGATGAGATATCAAAAGAGGGCAGCCAAGCGCCATATAAGAAACGGAGCTGGCCATTAGCTCCCTTTTTTGGGGTGAGAGATGTTCCCCCAATGTTGCCTCAAAATGGCACATATAATTCTTTAATGATTGTAAACATGTATGGTTTAATCTTCAGAACTACAGTGTATTTGAAACATATTCATAACTGGATGTGTAACAAGAAAGCATATTATCCGAATCTGAAGCCATTGTTTGGATTCACAAGCAATGCAAGACGTCTTGGCGTGAAGTCATTTTTATTTGCATTTGAATAAAAAGTGACATCGGCTGTCTTTTAACACACAGTATGGAATGTTAATTTTCAAAATCATCGCGCTTCAGCAGACAAAACAAGAAACATTGTTGCAAAAAACGATTGCATTCATATACAGTACAGTGGGCATGTACATAACACAACAGGGAAACTGCAACGCTTACATCTTACTGTATTATGTATACCATTTAAAAAAGTCATCAATCTTCTTCTGCTTTCCATTTTTACCTTTTAACACAAACACTTCAATCTCGTCTGCTACACACGAGCTAGCGTCTGAAAATGAAAATGGCTCTGCTACACGGGTGCTGGGCACGTAACCAAGTCACCTGACCAAGTCGACCAATGGCGCGACCGATGGCGTGACACGTAACCAAGACACGTGACCAAGTTGACCAATGGCGCGACCGATGGCGTGTCACGTGACAAAGTCACACGGCCAAGTCGACCGATGGCGGCTCACCCAACAAGACACGTGACCAAGTTGACCAATGGCGCGACGGATATATCGATATAAACAACAAAAATGGCCGGCGGGGGATGAAAAGGAGCACCGTAATAACCGGATTATCGTAATAACCGGGTATCGTACTAAATGGTACTAATTATACATAAAAAGACTAGAAATGTGCAAAGGAAATGAAAATAGTATCGTAATAAGCGGTACTATCGATATAACCGATATCGATATAACGAGACTTTACTGTATATATATATCGAGAGAGGGGGAAAGAGAAAGAGAGAGAGTGGAGAGAGAGAGAGAGAGAGAGAGAGAGAGAGAGAGAGAGAGAGAGAGAGAGAGAGAGAGAGAGATGGAGACAGAAAGGACAGAAAGATTGAGAGGGGCAGAGAGAAAGAGAGAGAGAGTGGGAGAGAGAGAGACAGGGAGAGAGACAGAGAGAGAGAGCGACAGAGCGACAGAGAGGGTGAGCAGAGAGAGAGAGAGAGAGAGAGAGAGAGAGAGAGAGAGAGAGAGAGAGAGAGAGAGAGAGAGAGAATGGGAGAATACATTTCCATGCTCACATGATCATCTTTTGTTTAAAACTACACTGCAGTAAAATCACCTTTTACAGTACAGTTACCTTTACATTTTTTACTTTACTCATTTCATTTATCAACTTTATTTTTGGAGAAATAATTTCTCCTAGCAAAAACATTTGATACTGTTTGATCATTGTGAGTTTAAAAGATAAATAAATGTTCTGGTTTATTCAAATGCTGTATATATGCAACTGTGATTCGGAACAATTGCATTTGTATGTGTGTAAGGGGTGTGTATGGGATTGGATTTGTCTTGATTTAGAGGCACAGAAGTACTCAGTAACTATAAGCGTACAGGTGCTGTATTTTGAAGTAGAGGTGACATTTTCAGAATTTAGCAGAATGAAGCTTTTATAAGGAAGAGGCCGGATGTGGCCCACACCTTCACTTGCAACCCGTTAAGACACAATCATTTTTAATTTAACATCTTTCCCAACCTCCATCAGTCTCATGTATGTTTCATGTATGTTTCAGTTCATCATGCCTGAAGAGGACTCGACTCCTCCTGTTGAAATTTTAGGGAGCAGAATTGCGTGCTGCGCATTGTTCTCGTGTTTTCAGTTTAACATATGCACGGTCAAATATTATAATTTGTTTTCCAATGCATTGTGAGACCTTAATCTTCATTTTCCTCCTCCAAAATGTTCAGATACTCCCCCTCAATCTTGACCCAGGACGTCTCCATTTTGCACATCCTCTCACTCATGCTGTTGATCCTAATGCACTGACAGGCAGCTCTTAGGGATTGTCGAGGGATTGGCTCTGACGGCGTTCCAGCACTCTGAGGACTGCACTATAGCGGCCTCTTTGAAGGAACAAAAATACCCATTTCAAAGTTGCTGCACAATAATGAACATTACCACTCAAATTTAAGTGTATGTGCTTGCACTCAAGAAGACACACATTCATATTGCAACTTTGCCGAATGACTTGTAATCAAAGGTACCGGAGGGCTTCGAGAAGTTGAGAAATTACGGGAGAGGGTGGCAGACCGTGTGTTGCGAGGGGGGGCCGGCAGGGGGGTGATGATGAAAGTGTAAAAATAAGCTGCAACTCTCCCTGCCTGTCACCTGCTGTCATAGCATCTGAATTCCGAGAGATAATTGTTTTTTCTCACTGCCATTTTCAATCTCTTTCTCCTTCATTTCCTTCCATCGGTTGTCTTCTGTCTGCTGTTTTCCTTTGTCTCATCCTCGGAATGAGTAGAGACAGTAATTCCAGCAAATGTAGTCTGTTTCTCAGGCAAAAGCAAATAACTTACCCCTCAATTGAATTGTCCCTACTATTAATGACCAAAGTGTTTTCACAATAGGTGATGAATCTATTTATATTTCTAATCACTAATCTGTGATCTGTCAATTTTCAATCCTCCTCCTGTGAAAGTTTACTTGCAGTTTTTGCAATCTCTTACATAGTCTATAGTGTAACTTTTTTAGCTTCTGCCATATCAAAGATCATGAGCCCACCATGCACTGAGGTCAAAGGGAATGAGAAGATCCAGTTCGATAGGCTGCAAACCACCCATTCCTACCTGTGCGATTGACAAAAACAACAATGGTACTCGACCCGTGTATATATTTACACTGTGCTTTGTGCGAGACTTGCCCTGGGGGTGTAAATATTCTGCTTATAAAACCGAAAGTCTGAAACCATTCTGAGTTGATAGATTTGCGTCTAACTTCAAGCAATCACTGAAACAGCTGAATAACTTACATGTGAAACACATGCTACAGTGAAGGCCTGAATGCTCCAAGTAGACCAGAAGAAACTTATATTTTTTGACTGGCAGCCAGTTCAGGGTGTCCCCTGCCGACGGCTCAAAGAGAGCTGGGATGGGATCCAGCACCGCCCGCGATCTTAGTGAGCATAAAGCTGTTCAGAAAATGAATGAATGTTTTATTTCATTTTATCTCTAATTAGAATTTACTATTGTATTGGATTCCCTCAAAAGAATATGTTCTTTTGTTACATAAATACAAAACTAAATATTTTTGGATCACGGAGAGGGCATTAAGAACCGTTTTCTGTCCAAAAAGAACTTGAGGTCATTCATTTATTTGTACATCCACTACTAGCCTTGCAGTTAGAAAACGTCACATGAGGTGAAATACGATCTATACTTTCCGATATTTAATCTTATGTTCAAGTCACATTTTCAAGAATGCACACCACATTGTGATTGTGTGCGCCACATCCAGTTTCTCGTCATAAGTAGGAGGGCACTGTCTTCCTCACTGGTCAATGGCAAGAATCCATCCTAGGACAATGTCTTCTGTTTACTTTCAAAGCCATCCATAACCTTGCTCCTCCCTATCTTTCTGACCTGCTTCAAATCTCTGTTCCCTCTCGGTACCTCAGATCCTCATCCTCCCTTCACCTCTATGTGCCCTCTGCCCGTCTCACCACGATGGGATGCAGAGCTTTCAGCCGCTCTGCTCCCAAACTCTGGAATTCACTCCCACCCAACATCCGTAATATTGACTCCCTCCCTATTTTCAAGGCTCATCTCAAAACCCATTTGTTTAAAATTGCTTTCAATGTCTGATTCTCTCTGCTATTTTATTATTTATCATTTTACTTATGGTTTTATTGTTATGTGCTGTGTTCTATTGTTTTTATTGTAAAGTGTCCTTGGGTATTTTGAAAGGCGCTTGAAATAAAATGTATTATTATTATTATTATTATTATTATTATTATTATTATTATTATTATTATTATTATTCAAACGAATGTCATTCAAGGTTGTCATTCAAACAAATGACAACCTGTCATTCAAACGGAAAAAAAAGACCTTTACAGTGTCTCAATGTATTTACAGTAATACTGTGTATCTCTGCAATTTCAAAATGGTTTTGATCAATACAAAGCGTATGCATAGTTGATTTGTACATGAATCAACTCTTTCCAGCGTTGCTATAAATAGTGCAACACTTTAATTCCACTGGCACTGCTTTGTAGTGTGCGTGTCCGTGTGCGCGCGCGTGCGTGCGTGTGTGTGTGCGTGTGTGTTTAATGTCTGTTTTCTTCCGAACATGCTGTCTTCACACACGGTTTGTATTCCCCTACCCCACCCCGTTTTCTCACGAGACAGTGCTCAAGCGGCAGAGTGACAAGGATAAGCATTTGCCTGTTCGTTGACAGTCCGACCCCACAGTTTGTTTTCTCTCATAACGATGCAAAACAGTGGAAGCAGCCTGTCAGTGACTCGTCTTCAATTATTCTCAAACTGGGTTTCCACCACTTTTAAAATCATTCAGTCTCAAATAGAAAGGAAAATGTATTAAGATGATTCTTGCACCCATAGCGCAGAAAACATGACGATATGCTTTACTACGAGGCATTTATTTTCTATACCAAGCCCGAAAGAGGGTGCTGGATGAAAGTTGTCCCTTGAGATGTGTTACTTCCTGCTTGCGTAAAGAAATGTGATCATCATTGTTTAGAGATAGAACTATATTTTACATTTCCAGGCATCTCAATGTCAAAATGTTTACCCGATAGAATTCTTTTTCCCTCCTCAATGACAGTCAAGTATTCAAACCTGGGCTGAAACCTCAATTCCCTGAGCATCTTTTGGGACAGGTTCCGGTCCAGAGAGGGACAGGAGTCTAACTACACTAAACGGGAAGGAACAGGGAAGAGAAGAGAGACCATGTGTGTGTCATCCACATTCTAAACTTACAAGGGCGTTTGCGGGAAGTGCCTTATAGTCAAAGAATGAGGGAGGACACCCTGTTCTGGTATTAGGGGGAATTAAAAGCTTAATTGGAAGAAATACGATAGAACATATTATGCTTTGGTGTCAATTGTCCTTGCGTGTCTGTCATTGTGCTTTGTAAGAATACCTCACAAATCGTCACTGAAATGTCTGGTTTGTAGCTACTGCTATCTTCATTTATTCATCACATCACTTGCTGCACAAAAAAAAAAAAACGCATTGGGAGGAATATATTTATTTTGACAAAAAAATCTGCTCTTAATTTCTGCCCACTAATCATGGAAGATAAAATATTCTACACGTCCGAATCTATTTCACTTGCTTTGTCTCAATGCCTTCTTGAGGCAACCTGTTAAATATGGAAAAAGGTACAGTACTTGTTATTGAGTGTTAAGAGGTGATATTGTTCTTACACGCAATCACCGCAAGAGAATAGATTTGAAACAAGATTGCGCCTGGTGCAGCTGTCCAAATTCAGGCTGATGTGTGTCCTTTTAGGACTATCCAGTAACATCTTGTGAACTTTCGCTGACAACTTGCAACTATCACAGGACAGTGCGTGACACCGTTCTAAAATTAGTAAATGTTGAACCTTTTATCTTTTTGTTTGACATCTGTATTACAAACTTTATTTCCAGCAGATTCGAGAGAACATATCGGTGTCACATCCTTATCGGCGTCAGGTGCGTGCCCCTCCCCTCCCTGCTCCTCCGGGCTCGCACACCTGATCCCAATCCCACTCATTGTGCCTTCTGACTCTAAAAGTCACCCGGTTAGGCTCGGTATTCGCCGGTGTATTTTCTCATTCGTGACTTTTCACCTCACCGTATGCAAGGTTGGTCCCGCTCGTTAGCTGCTGCCTCGCTGTTCTGTTCTGTTATTTTCTGTTTTCCCCCCTACGTGTCTCAGTAAAGCCTCTTTTGAACTAATTACTGTCTCTATCGATTCTTTTGGATCCAACTCCCCTTTTTGTCCTACGAGACCTGTTGCCACTCCTAGTGCGGACGTGACATAATACACCGGCCACCATGGAACCTGCCGATGGGGACAAGTTCATGACCGTCTTAGCCCATCAGGCGGAGCGTTCGAGCCAGCTGTCACAAGCTATCGCGGAGATCCGCGGTACCATGTCCTTGCTGGCTCAACGCCTAGAGGGGGGTCAACGTACGCCCCCCTGGCGGCCCACTCGGTTTGGAGGGGTGAGCCGAGTGGAACGCTCGGGTGAGAGATGGGTCGAGGATCCAAGAGCGGGGAACCCATTGACGTTCTTCGGGCCCGTAACCCTCCCAATCGACCAGGTATTGCAATCCCCTGCCCATGCGCATTGAGTCCAATATCTCCCGCACGGTGTAGACAGGGTCGCCGTCCAGCATCCGGGGAGGGGGAGGGGGCGCGGGTGCTGGAGCCAGGGGGCTGGTCTCCACCGGCTTGAGGAGGGATACGCGGTGGAGGGATCGTCGTCGCTGCGGGGCGACAACGATCCGCGATGTGTTGGTTTCGGGATGCCGTGCGTGACAGGGCGGCTCTGGTCTCCTTCCACACGCGATGGGCCCGCCTCACTTGGTGTTGGATGGACAGGACCTCCACCTGGCCCTCCTGGGTGGGGAACAGCGGCGGCTGATGACCACAGGCGGACATGAAAGGAGACCGACCTTTGGCTGAGGAGACCAGGGTGCTGTGTGCGTACTCCACCCATGGCAAGTGGAAAGCCCACGACGCAGGACGGTGGAGGCACACACACCGGAGAGCCGCTTCCAGGTCCTGGTTCCTGCGCTCCGTTGGACTGGGGATGGTAGCCAGACGACAAGCTCGCCGACGCCCCTAGGGACCGGCAGAAACGTTTTCATACTTTGGACACAAACTGCGGTCCCTGGTCTGACACGATGTCCGCCGGAATCCCGTGGAGACGGACAACGTGGTTAACCAGGTGTTGGGCCGTCTCGATAGCGGACGGCAACCTAGTTAACGGGATGAAGTGGGCCGACTTGGAGAAGCGGTCCACCACAGTGAGGACGACCGTGTTGCCACGGGAAGGGGGAGGCCTGTGAAGAAGTCCAGGGAAATATGGGACCAGGGTCGGGAGGGGACCGGTAGCGGCTGGAGAAGTACTGTCGGGGTTTGATGGGAGACCTTTCCGCAGGTACAGGCGGGGCATGCCTTCATGAATTCCGTGATGTCCCTCCTGTACTCCGGCCACCAGAACCACTGGCCGATGAGATGGATCGTCCTGTTGACCCCCGGGTGATAGGCGACTCTGGAGGCGTGTCCCCAGTGCAGCACCTCGGTGCATAGAGCAGGGGGGACGAATAGGCGATGCACTGGGCAACCCTTGGGGATAGGGTTACCCCCCTGGGCCTCCTGCACCCTCTTCTCTGCCTCCCACCTCAGGGCGCCCAGGATGTGTTGCGCCGGCAGGATGTTGGCGATGACCTCCTCCTTCTCTGCCGGCTCGTGAATGTGAGATAAGGCGTCAGGCTTGGTGTTCTGCGAACCTGGGCAGTAGGTGAGAGTGAAGTTAAAGCGTGTGAGAAACAGTGACCATCGAGTCTCTTGGCGGACCAAATGGCGGCCAGGTTCTTGTGATGGGTGTAGACGGTGAAGGGGTGTTTGGCCCCTTTGAGCCAGTCTCCACTCCTGCATCGCCAGGATGACCGCCAGCAGTTCTCGGTTCCTCATATAATAGTTGGCTTCTGCGGGGCTTAGCCGGCGGGAGAAGAAGGCGCATGGGTGTCTTAGGCGGGGGCCCTTGAGTGCGACGACCGCCGGGGTTGGCACGATCGCCCCCGCTACCCACCTGCATCGGCTCGGGGAACTCCTCCTGGAGTCGCGCCTGCTCGTCGCCGTCGGGTGTGGTCGTCCTCTGCTTGCTTCCGGGTTCGCCGGACCGCTTAGTACCTTGCTCCCGCTGCCGCTACCGGAGGTGATGGTCCAGGCAGATGACTACATCGATCATCTCGCTGAGGGTGTTGCCAGCGTCGCGGGTGGTCAACTCGGCTTTGAGAGCGCCGCTCAGTCCGCGACGAAACACTCCTCTCAGCGCCCGATCATTGTAGCCACTCCGGACAGCCAGGATGCGGAAGGCGATGGAATTCTCAGCGGCCGAACGCGTTACTTGAACGTAGTCATGGAGGAGTCCCTCAGCCTCGCACTCCGTGACCGGGTGGTGGAACACTTGGCGAAGCTCGGCCACAAAGCCCGGGTAGGAACTGGATAGGTCGGGCTGGGACTCCCGGACGGCCAATACCCAGGACTCGGCCTGGCCCGTGAGCAGGCTGGTGATGAAAGCCACCTTAGCCTCATCGCTAACGAAGGCGGAGGGTTGTTGTTCAAAAACCAGTGAGCACTGCATCAGAAATTGAGCACACCAGACTCACTCAGGTGAGTGAGTCTGGAGAGCAAGGAGGGGAGGGGCGCGCTCCTGGCGCTGAGGAGGATTTGACATAGGGTAGCTGCTGCCTCTCTGTTCTGTTTTGTTATTTTCTGTTTACCCCTCTGCGTGTCTCAGTAAAGCCTCTTTTGAAGTAATTACTGTCTCCATTGAGTATTTTGGATCCAACTCCCCTTTTTGTCCTACGAGACCTGTTGCCACTCCTCGTGTAGACGTGACAGTCGGGAAGGACGCTTTTCTAGAAAGTTATAATCAGCATCTGAAAGATTATTTTATAACATATTTGGAAAGCATTTACCATAATACGTATGCGGAAAATAAACATGGTAACTTTGTACGGTTGCTCTTTAATTGTCTTTACTGTATTTTGTGTTACTTGCATGTACATCTTGTTCAATGAACTTCAAGTCTCTCAGTCTCAGAGACTGCTTGTGGCCCATTTACGACCACTGGTGCAACTTGCTCTGCAGTCTGCAATTTGGAAACCACCCTCGTGTTACCGTGAATGATGCTGTCACCTATCTGATGCATCGTGCTCACTCACATCTGGATAAGACTGTAGAAAACGTGGGGGTCGTGTTTTTTTAAACTGGATGCTGGTGCTGATGCATGAATGCTGTTTACAAGCAGCAAGTTGTTAGACACTATCGACCAATTTGTGGCAGCAAGTGGAATCTACTTTCTCTTGTTTGCTGCGGGAGCAATCTCAGTGCTCTGAATGAAAAATTGATCAATAAACTTACCAAGAAGGCTGGGGACACTGTGGGACACAAGAAGGACACATTTTGAGCGAGTGAGTCAGAGACCACTGAGCAAATCAATCATTAAAATTCTCTCTCTCCGACATGCGACAGTCAATGTGCTTTTTGTCAAACTAACTTTTTCAGTTTCAGTGCCGGAAACTACACTTCAGACCACCTTTTACACCATTTGACATTCATTTATATTGCATACACTGAGTATGAAGTGGATGCACCTGGACACTGCAATAGCAGTGATACATTTTTCACATGAGCAATGAATATTATTCAAATGTGCAATATCTTAGTGCATACGTAATGGCAATAAAGATATAAGAAAACCTTTATTTGTCTCTCACAATGGAGAAATTCCCAATTTATAGCAGCAAAATATATAAATTATATCAAAATTTATTTGAATCATTACATAATTGCATTCATATGTCAATGCAGTAAACCTTAAACTAAGTCCATATTTCTCCTCTCTGTCTGTCTATCTATCTATCTATCTATTTATCTATCTATCTATCTATCTATCTATCTATCTATCTATCTATCTATCTATCTATCTATCTATCTATCTATCTATCTATCTATCTATCTATCTATCTATCTATCTATCTGTCTGTCTGTCTGTCTGTCTGTCTGTCCGTCCGTCCGTCCATCCATCCATCCATCCATCCATCCATCCATCCATCCATCCATCTATCTATCTATCTATCTATCTATCTATCTATCTATCTATCTATCTATCTATCTATCTATCTATCTATCTATCTATCTATCTATCTATCTATCTAATCATCTGATTGAATGGAAAGATATTTCCACATGTAGCTGACACTGTGACGGCAATGTGGAGTGACTCAATCGTGACCTCTGGTCAATGGGTTTGAATCTGCAATTTCTTCTCATAATGACACGGGTTCATTGCAATTATGAACTCGTGTTTGACCGTGTAGTTCAGTATGTCCCTGGCGATTTGAATCCGGGGTGCCCAAAGAGGATGAATCTTAGATTTTAGTTTTAAATTATCTCCTCACAGTGCATTGTTTCCCCCTGGTGGATGCTTTCATCCATCCAACCGTCCGTCTTTTTTAAAAATTGTTGTTTAATATAATAAATGGCACAGTAAATTGGAGGACACTGTGTCCCCCAACACGGTCTAAAATGATGTTAGGGGTTTTTAGTTACACCTTTTACGTATGTATGTACACGGGCATATTTTTTTACCGCTCTCGAATACGCACCTTCAGCAATTTTACGTGACGGATACATACTGCAGCAAGAGCGTTAGAAGGTATCAGTCTCACTTATTGTGGAGTCAATACACGATCTTTTTGGACATTTTTCATGATTGAACTGCATTCCTGTAAAAGTGACATGCTCATTGATCATGAATGTCATGAATGACATTAAGGACGATATTTATGCATCCACTGATATGTTTTTCTTAAAGTTTTGACAATTGTTTTTTTACAAAGCAAAGAACGTGATTAATTTCGAACAGTAACAACTGCATTAACGTTACCCAAATCACCCAGTTTAGGTTAAAGTACATTATTACAACGGTTTTCAACGATGAGTTATTTGCGAGGTATTAAATTGTGCATTCCAATTTATATCACACCACTCTCAACATCAAGGCTAATCTCATGTAAGGACCATCCATTGGCACAAATGGACAGAATAACATCACGTCCAGTGTTTTATGATTCTCCTTAAAATCACATAATCTGGTGGCCACTTGCTAACTTTCACACTGATCACGAGACTTTTGTTCGTGTCTGTTTTCATGACGTCTTCAAAATTAGCTTCGGGTCCGTCGCCATGGTAACAAAACAACCGACGAACGCTGATCCCCTCGCCTTGATTTTCAAGTCGGGTGAGACTTGTATTCTTTCATTTTATTCTTCTTCAACTATGTGTAATATTTTTGTTTTATTTCGCAATGAGTTTTGTGCATTTTTCGGCTGTGACGAGCGATATCTTGTTTGACAGAATCGAAAGAATACGTAATTTATACTGCACCTGGTTAACGGGGAAGCTCCTGTGAAGCTACGGAGAATACCGTAATATTGATTCTGGACGCATATTTGGCTGTACGCAAAATATTAATATGTCTCTTAACATCTTGTGCTCCCATTCCGAAGAAGGTTTGCTAGACGGTTTACTATGGCGAAAGTTATTGTCATATGTATACTTAAAAGTTATCGTTTTACCTTCTGTGACCTAAAAAAACAGTGTTGTAGCAGTTGATATTATCTTTGCAGCCTGGTAGACGAGTGGTTAGCACGCCAGATTCACAGTGAGTGGTCAGTTCAAGACCCGGTCTGGCTCCCCTCTGTGGAGTTTGCATGTCTTCCCAGGCCCCTGCGGTTTCCTCCCACATCCCAGAAACATTCATGACAGGCCGATTGAACTGTAAATTGTCCCTTGGTGTGAATGTGAGTGTGAGTGCGGATGGTTGTTTTTCTCCCTGTGCTCTGTGATTGGCTGGCAACCAATTCAGGGTGTCCTTGGCCTTGTGCCCGAAGAAGACGGCTGGGATAGGCTCCAGCACCCCCCCCCCCCCCCCGTGACCCTACTGAGGATCAAGCAGTCTGGAAAATGGATGGATGATATTATCTTCATACTGTTTGTACTTCCACTGCAGGTGTCGCCTGATGTTGACACACATAAGATGTTGCAGTCGAGAAAACCACGCCTTACAAAAGGGGTCAATGAAATGCGGCCTCCTCGATTCTCTGAAGTACTTGGCCCAAGCACGGCAGACCATCAAAATGTAATGTGACTTGTTAATGAACTAAAAAAAGACACACTACTCTTTTCAATTAACTGATGGACAGTTGTGATATTTTAATCACTAATGCACACATCAACTGCCTTTTCGGGCAAACTCTGTTGATGGTCTGGAATTTAGAATCTGATGACAACAGGTTCTCGGCTTTGTCATCCAATTTTGGGGGAAGGGGAATGAAAAAAGTATGACACACACCCAATTATTTGTGATCAGGACATTCAGACCTTTGGACGCTTATCACATATGCAAACATATATTTTAGAGTCATCTGTTTTTTTTTATTGTATAATATCAAGACTAATGATAACTGAGAAAACATTTGATGTCGTAAAAGATCGTTGACTTGAAGATATTGTGACCATGCGTCGAGTACAAAATTCAGTTATTCTATGAGTACACGCAAATGAGTCCACAATGTACCCCTACTACCCATTCTCATGTCTAAATTCAATTGGGATAGATTGATCGATAATTAGAGAATGGATATACTCTGGGGGCGGCCCGGTAGTCGAGTGGTTAGCACACCGGCTTCACAGTGCAGAGGTCGCCGGTTCGCGTCCCAGTCTGGCCTCCCTGTGTGGAGTTTGGATGTTCTCCCCGGACCCGCGTGGGTTTTCTCCGGGTCCTCCGGTTTCCCCCCACACTCCAAAAACATGCAAGGCAGGCAGATTGACCACTCCAAATTGGCCCGAGGTGTGAGTGTGAGAGTGACTGTTGTATGTCTTTGTGTGCCCTGAGATTGGCTGGCAACCAATTCAGGGTGTCCCCCGCCTCGTGCCCGAAGACAGCTGAGATAGGCTCCAGCAACCCCCGCGACCCTAATGAGGAATAAGCGGTACGGAAAATGAGATGAGATGAGATATACTCTGCAGAGGGTATATTTTTCGGGGGATTACTTTTGAAGATGTTGAGCTGAATGTGAACAAATAGTCCTGCTCATTGTGTCGTTGTCCACATTAAAAAAATATGTACGTATTTACTGTACTTGTGTTTTTGCAGATGCCCCTAGTGGCTATGGATCAGTCTCTTTTTCAGCCTCACCCTCCTGAGTTAGTTTTCCAGAACTTTACTCCTGCACAGTCTTACAAGCTACCTCTGCAGCTTTTCAACAATGACAAGGTGTGTACTTAACTGAGCGGATCCTATAATGTAGCATTTCGTTCCAACAAAGCAGCACGAAAGCAAAAACATTTGTTTTCTGTTTGTTTGTTTTGGCCTGTCAAAAAATAATATCAATAATGCTTGAATGTTTCAATCTGTTTGTTTGATGATGCCTATTTTCATCATGCCTTTGACAATTTGTGCTTGCTTCTTTTGAAGATTTCACGGCATGTCAAGCTGGAGCATCAGGAGTCTGCTTATTTCCACGTTGAAGGTCCAAAGGAGGCAAAAACTAGAGTTGCGGCAGGACTGTCGGTGGGCTTTACAGTCCGCTTCACCCCACAGGAAAACAAGGTACCTTCACTTTCACGTAGATCTTCTTCTTTTCCTTTCGGCTTTTCCCTTGAGGGGTCACCACAGTAAATCATTGTCCTCCATCTTCAGAGTTTTGATTCGGATTGTCTGTCTTGGCTAAGCTTTTACGTCGGATGCCCTTCCTGACACAACCCTCTGTATTTACATTCTGTTAATATAAAGTACTGTCAGTGATGTTCACTCGAAGAGTTAAACATACAGTATAGATTGCCTTTGAGTGCCAGCAGGAGTTTCTATGAAGCCACCCTGCGCCACACCATGCCCCTAGATGGCTCCAATGGGTCACCCTTAGGGGACCCCGAAAGGCCAAGGCATTCCCCTGGTACACGCTCCAACATCCATAAAACAACAGAAACTTAGACTTCAATGAGTGGGCTTTCGATGAACTGGTAGATCGGTAACCAGGCGAGTGATCTCTTTTCATGAAGGTCCGTACCAAGTACTCTCTTTCGCCCCAAGTTAAATCTTCCTTGCCAAGTTGTCAGTTGACAGGCAAATCGGAGTCTATTCACCTCATATTGACCTCTGATTCTCTGTGTTCCAACTGTTACAAGCTGTATGAACACACAAGTTCAAGATCAATCAAGCATGTAACAAAATGACCTTTCAAACATGATACGAAAGGGTTTGCCTATTCTCCAACAAGACTGCTTCAAATGCAACGTCAGAATCAGAAAGCTATTACTAGTCCCACAGTGCCTCTGTGGAGTTTGCATGTCTTCCCAGGCCCCTGCGGTTTCCTCCCACATCCCAGAAACATTCATGACAGGCCGATTGAACTGTAAATTGTCCCTTGGTGTGAATGTGAGTGTGAGTGCGGATGGTTGTTTTTCTCCCTGTGCTCTGTGATTGGCTGGCAACCAATTCAGGGTGTCCTTGGCCTTGTGCCCGAAGAAGACGGCTGGGATAGGCTCCAGCACCCCCCCCCCCCCCCCCGTGACCCTACTGAGGATCAAGCAGTCTGGAAAATGGATGGATGATATTATCTTCATACTGTTTGTACTTCCACTGCAGGTGTCGCCTGATGTTGACACACATAAGATGTTGCAGTCGAGAAAACCACGCCTTACAAAAGGGGTCAATGAAATGCGGCCTCCTCGATTCTCTGAAGTACTTGGCCCAAGCACGGCAGACCATCAAAATGTAATGTGACTTGTTAATGAACTAAAAAAAGACACACTACTCTTTTCAATTAACTGATGGACAGTTGTGATATTTTAATCACTAATGCACACATCAACTGCCTTTTCGGGCAAACTCTGTTGATGGTCTGGAATTTAGAATCTGATGACAACAGGTTCTCGGCTTTGTCATCCAATTTTGGGGGAAGGGGAATGAAAAAAGTATGACACACACCCAATTATTTGTGATCAGGACATTCAGACCTTTGGACGCTTATCACATATGCAAACATACATTTTAGAGTCATCTGTTTTTTTTATTGTATAATATCAAGACTAATGATAACTGAGAAAACATTTGATGTCGTAAAAGATCGTTGACTTGAAGATATTGTGACCATGCGTCGAGTACAAAATTCAGTTATTCTATGATTACACGCAAATGAGTCCACAATGTACCCCTACTACCCATTCTCATGTCTAAATTCAATTGGGATAGATTGATCGATAATTAGAGAATGGATATACTCTGGGGGCGGCCCGGTAGTCGAGTGGTTAGCACACCGGCTTCACAGTGCAGAGGTCGCCGGTTCGCGTCCCGGTCCGGCCTCCCTGTGTGGAGTTTGCATGTTCTCCCCGGACCCGCGTGGGTTTTCTCCCGGTCCTCCGGTTTCCTCCCACACTCCAAAAACATGCATGGCAGGCAGATTGACCACTCCAAATTGGCCCGAGGTGTGAGTGTGAGAGTGACTGTTGTATGTCTTTGTGTGCCCTGAGATTGGCTGGCAACCAATTCAGGGTGTCCCCCGCCTCGTGCCCGAAGACAGCTGAGATAGGCTCCAGCAACCCCCGTGACCCTAATGAGGAATAAGCGGTACGGAAAATGAGATGAGATGAGATATACTCTGCCGAGGGTATATTTTTCGGGGGATTACTTTTGAAGATGTTGAGCTGAATGTGAACAAATAGTCCTGCTCATTGTGTCGTTGTCCACATTTAAAAAATATGTACGTATTTACTGTACTTGTGTTTTTGCAGATGCCCCTAGTGGCTATGGATCAGTCTCTTTTTCAGCCTCACCCTCCTGAGTTAGTTTTCCAGAACTTTACTCCTGCACAGTCTTACAAGCTACCTCTGCAGCTTTTCAACAATGACAAGGTGTGTACTTAACTGAGCGGATCCTATAATGTAGCATTTCGTTCCAACAAAGCAGCACGAAAGCAAAAATATTTGTTTTCTGTTTGTTTGTTTTGGCCTGTCAAAAAATAATATCAATAATGCTTGAATGTTTCAATCTGTTTGTTTGATGATGCCTATTTTCATCATGCCTTTGACAATTTGTGCTTGCTTCTTTTGAAGATTTCACGGCATGTCAAGCTGGAGCATCAGGAGTCTGCTTATTTCCACGTTGAAGGTCCAAAGGAGGCAAAAACTAGAGTTGCGGCAGGACTGTCGGTGGGCTTTACAGTCCGCTTCACCCCACAGGAAAACAAGGTACCTTCACTTTCACGTAGATCTTCTTCTTTTCCTTTCGGCTTTTCCCTTGAGGGGTCACCACAGTAAATCATTGTCCTCCATCTTCAGAGTTTTGATTCGGATTGTCTGTCTTGGCTAAGCTTTTACGTCGGATGCCCTTCCTGACACAACCCTCTGTATTTACATTCTGTTAATATAAAGTACTGTCAGTGATGTTCACTCGAAGAGTTAAACATACAGTATAGATTGCCTTTGAGTGCCAGCAGGAGTTTCTATGAAGCCACCCTGCGCCACACCATGCCCCTAGATGGCTCCAATGGGTCACCCTTAGGGGACCCCGAAAGGCCAAGGCATTCCCCTGGTACACGCTCCAACATCCATAAAACAACAGAAACTTAGACTTCAATGAGTGGGCTTTCGATGAACTGGTAGATCGGTAACCAGGCGAGTGATCTCTTTTCATGAAGGTCCGTACCAAGTACTCTCTTTCGCCCCAAGTTAAATCTTCCTTGCCAAGTTGTCAGTTGACAGGCAAATCGGAGTCTATTCACCTCATATTGACCTCTGATTCTCTGTGTTCCAACTGTTACAAGCTGTATGAACACACAAGTTCAAGATCAATCAAGCATGTAACAAAATGACCTTTCAAACATGATACGAAAGGGTTTGCCTATTCTCCAACAAGACTGCTTCAAACGTCAGAATCAGAAAGCTATTACTAGTCCCACAGTGGGTAAATTTCCAATTGTAAAAAAACAGTCATATTTGTTTACACTGCATATCAAAGTCAAAGTCAAAGTCAGCTTTATTGTCAAATATGCTAATATGCATGACATACAGCACAGATGAAATTACTGTCCTCTCAGACCCAGCATGCAAGGCACTTATAATTCCTTAACAAACATAAACATGAAAACTCCAATTTGCCGGGAGAGGGGAGCCGCTGCGGATATTGTTCACCTTCATAATCAACAAATAATTTGTGGACCTCAGCCAACTCATGTCATTCCAATATGATTTCAAATCATAATCTGCACTGGTAACAGATCAGAAATCAGTCAGTGTGTGTCTGATTTCACATCATTGCTACTTTCTAACAATGCGTTCTTAACTTTTCTTGACAGGACTACCACCATACTCTATTGTTTGTGACAGAGCGGGAGCACTTTGAGGTGCCCATCCGTGCTATTGGCCCAAGAGCCAGTTTGAACTTCCGCGATGAGTTACATTTGCCCGAATGCCTTGTGAAAGCCTCCACTCAGAGGACTCAGCTTGTACGCAATCTTGGTGACCGTATAGCCATCTTCAAATTACAGACACAGAGGTGACGACTGAATTGATATTTAAATTGTGATCCACACCGAAAATTTGATATCTGAAAAATATATACTGTATTTTCCGGTGTATAAGGCGCACCCAAAAGCTTTTATTTTCTTCAAAAAATGACCCTGCGCCTCATACACAGGTGTATCTTCTATGTGAAGTAATATTGAGCCACAACTGGTCTCGTAACTACTGTCAGCATCTGACTCAATTTCCCCCTGTAGAAGTAGTGTGTACCCCAGCCTCTACTGTAGCACCTTATAATGTGGTGTGCCTTATATTTGGAAATATTTTATCTATTTATATATTATATTTGGAAAACATTTTTCATTCATTTAAGGTACACCTTATATGGCAAAAGTTTGAAATTACACCATTCATTGGGGGTGCACCTTATACTCCAGTGCGCCTTATACACAGGAAAATACGGTATAAATAACTAAAAAATAACGGTGGCCCGGTAGACAAGTGGTTAGCATGCCGGTTCACAGTGTAGATGTCGTGAGTTCAAGACCCCGTCCAGCCTCCTTGTGTCGAGTTTGCGTGTTCTCCCCTGGCCGGCGTGGATTTGCTCTGGGTCCGCCGGTTTCCTCCGACATTTCAAAAACATCCATGGCAGGCTGATTGAACACTCCAAATTGTCCCGAAGTGTGAGTGTGAGCGCAGATGTTATTTGTCTCTGTATGTCCTGCGATTGGCTGCCAACTAATTCAGGGTGTTCCCCGGCTAGTGCCCAAAGACGGCTGGGATAGGCTCCAGCACCCAGCGCGACCCTAACGAGTAATATAAGCGGTACGGATAATGGATGGATGGAAATAAAAAATGCAACAATCAGTAGAAACATTTCTATTCAGACCTGTAAAGTCAATTTAGCAGCCCAAAGTTGAATTAGAATTGCAATGACATTTTTCTTCAGGGTGCAGGCTACCACTTTCACCTTATTTGGATAAGTACAAAAAATAACACATTTCTTGACATTCCGATCTTCCCTCAGCCACCGTGATTATACCAAGCTAATTCTATACTTGTATTGCACATCCAATAGGAGGCAGGCAGTGGCTCATCCATGTATAGCACCACACCTTGACGTTGATTTCAGCAAACCTAAAAAGACCCTATTGTAAAGGACAAACCTGTTTTATGGGAACTAAGCAAAATATTTTGATTGATGACTAAATTAATATAATTTTTACTTTTTTTCAAATCATTTAAACTTACCTATTGTTTTTTATCACTGCATTAATTGCACCAATTGCAGAGCTAAAATGTCATGATGTACATTGATGGTTAGCCTAAAAGGATTTTGGCATCTGAAATTATGCTCGCATATTGCTGTGTTATTGCTACCTTTCTGCCCATGCACACCTCGAGATAAGTTGAAGTGTAAACATGTCAGGTAATGCAAAAGTTAGCCGCATGTGATTTTGCTGTATTTCTATTTCAGTCCCTTTTCGGTCACACCCTTCTCTGGGACTCTTGATATTGGCGAGAGCATGCAAATCACCGTGGCTTTCAACCCAATGACTGCAGGAGACCACCGTCAGGATCTGTTGCTCCACTATGATACTGGTACAATATGTGGAATTCATATTAAATAACGTAAGCTGTGTAAGATTATCTGGGGTTTTTGTCAATTCAAGTATATTGCACATTCATGTTTTTGTGGAAGAAAAAGAACATCTCACTGGCCTATGTAATTCATTTGAACTTTAAAGTGCTTCAAAATATAATTAGAACTTAGCAGACTCATGGCAGTGTTATGTACTTTTGTTTTTATCCTATGGTGGCAAAAGTGAGACCAAAACCCCTTGTGTATTTTTTGGATTGGATTGGATTGGATTGGATTTGCCTTTATTAGTCTCGCGGTGGAGAAATTTACATTTCACAGCAGCAAAGTTATGAAAGAAATGAAAGTACAAAAGCAAAATACAGGAGCTGCTGGAAAGGCAGCCACTCTCGCGGCGCCGTCTTGAACGTTTTTAAACTCTTTATTTATTTTCATTGGCTATTGTTGTGTTGCCACGTCGGGTGTTTACCTCGGTTTTCAGTATTTCATCTAGAACTGCTTTATACAACAAATATGGTGCAGAAAGTGCTCAAGATTGAATGCCTGTGTCATTTGCGTTGTTTCACATTATTTACAATACATTACAATACAATATATTTATTTTGTTTGTTTTTGTTGTTTTGACTTAAAGATGGCGCGGTGAGAGTGGCTGCCTTTAAAGCAGCTCCTGTATTTTGTTTTTCTACTTCTTCCTTTCCTTTCCTGAAATGAAAGGTTCTATACTGCTAGACAAATACAGTAAAGGCTAATTCATTCCAATCCTTTTCCTTTACTTAGGTGAAGATGTGCACATCAGCCTCCATGGTTCCTGTGTGGAGCTGAAGCTCAAGCTTATCCCTGAACTCCTTACTTTGGAAAAGACCTACATATCATTGTCCAACACACATACGGTGTCACTCACCAATAATAGTGATACCACTCTTAAATACTGCTGGACAACATGGGCAAGCCAATCGGAAGAGAACCAGTGAGTCTATTTTGCTTCTGATTTTCATGCACTTCCACAATAAAAAAAATTGAATCCACAAAGCATATCTTCACAGTCATGCAAATTTATAGAAAGCAGTTACTTTTCAGGCAAATTCTCTCTCTGTTGCTTGTTGTGACTCTTTGTTTTGCCTTCCCTTGTCCTACAACTCCAGGGATTGTGCAGTACCTGAGTTGCAGCAGAATGTGGCTTCACATTTGCTTGTTCCTCGCCAGTCTCACCCCACAGTTGATCATCGGCCGGGCCTCCTCACTCTCTCAAGAGGGTGCATAACAGTTGAACCAGCAGTGTGTTTGGGACTTCTTCTTACTAAAATGTTGTTTTTTTTAAATTATCCCATCACTTTTGAAAATATGGGTCTCAAAAAGACATTGTGATGCATTTTTAATGATGAAGACAAGAATTGTAAAATTATAAATACACAAGAAAATGGTTGCATCCAAATAATGTAGGTGTTGGGACTTCTTAATGTCACGGTAGGGTATATAGTACTTCTAAAGTAACCTCAAGTAGTCAGCCTTGGGTCGTTTTTAATACCTTCAGTCTTCATAAAAAAAAAAAAAAAAAAAAAAAAAAAAGTCACATCTGCCTTTTTTGCCTTGATTCTAAAGTGTCATTTCTCCCATTTCTTTAACATTGCACAGTTGGGAGAAATATGGCCGAATACCACAGCACGTTTCACTGTTGTCTTCAAACCCGATGAAGCCAAACTATACCAAGAAACCATATATTGTGATGTCACAGGTAAGTGCTTGCCTGGAAGTCACTACAAATGAAATGACAGCTCATCTTTATCGGACTACTGGTTTAACTTGGAATGTTGACCATTATGGGAGATTGAAATACCATTCTGCTTCATATGGGGATACACAATTGTATGACATGATATATACTTACTTTGCAGTTGCCATACACATAGCAATACCTTTTATAATTTGACTTAATTGTGATATTAAAGCCCATTGATTAAATTTATTTTTCTTGGGTGAAGGAATTTAAATCTGCCCTCCGCTTAGTCTCGTGTACTGTATTTCTAAGTGAAATTGTGTTACATACAATGCAAGTAAAAAGAAACCCCACGTGTTGTTTGCTTTACTCTGACTCATTTGGGTGGTTTGTGCTGAAAATACATCCCTATACTTGTTACTTTGTACTTTTAGGCCAAAAATCTCGCATCCCTCTGATCGTCACGGGTGAGGGTTTGGGACCTGCAATGCAGATCAACTGTAACCTAATGGAAATGAAAAACATATTCATAGGCCACACTGTCTCTTACGAGGTAAGACTTGACGAGAAAAATATCGACCAATTTGTGAATGCATTTCAAGTAAATGTCATAATCTCTTTTGGATTTGTGCAGGTGCAGCTGTCAAACAATGGGCTGATTGATGCCCCTTTTGACTTTTCAAGCCCTAAAACCACTTTTGGTCAATTTTTCTCCTTCACTCCCAAAAAAGGCCTCGTTTGCGCTGGGGCTGGCCATGTGGTTAAAGTGACTTTCCACAGTAACATTTTGGGATATTTCTCTGAGGGCTTACTGCTAACTGTCACTGGGCAGCCTCAACCACTTATTCTTATCTTCAGGTAAACTTAGAATGAAGTACCTTTCTCACGGTCACAAAGACATAATGACTTTGATAGTGAAAATGATTTTAATATTGTAGTTAAAGTACGTCGTTTGATTGTCCACCTTTGGAGCATCACAACTCTGATTTTCAAACTTTTGTTATTGCTATTTTTTTCACATATTTATATGATTTGATGACCTATAATTGTGTTTTCTGTTTCAGGGGCTGTGTTATTGGGCCCACATTTAACTTCAGTGTTTCAGAACTCAATTTTGGAGATATTTCCTTCGGTTAGTCTATCTCAACAAGATATTCCATGTTGAAGGACACATTTTTTCCCCCACAGTTACAGGAATACATTTTTTAAGTGTCATAAAAAAATGAAATCACATCTGTGACATGATCTTGCCAAATTACACCACGAATCAGGAATTTTGGTCCAATTTTCAAGTTCTGTTTTGAGACTTTCTCAAATAAGCCCATTTTGATGTGGCAGTGTGCCCTCTTGCAGCACTGTGTGCAACGCAAGTACAGCGTGAGTGAGGCTGTGAAAGGGCACCCCTTCTTCAATGTGAAAAACAACTATTGACTGTTTTTAAGTGATTGACCTCTCACTGCAGAATCAAGCTTTTATGACCATGGCAACTGTGCATGGAGCTACGAAGTTCAACAAGGCTAATAGACAAACAGTAGAGGCACAGGAACAATGGAGGCACTGGGGGTATAACCCCACCTTCTCTGTTTTTGGCCTGCCTATTTTCGCAGCTTCATGTTTATTTATGCATGTACGTACGTACGTATGTATGTATGTATGTATGTATGTATGTATGTATGTATGTATGTATGTCTCTGTATGTATGTATGTATGTATGTATGTATGTATGTATGTATGTATGTATGTATGTATGTATGTAGGATGTATGTATGTACGTACGTACATATATACGTATGTAAGTATTTATGTATGTATGTATTTATGTATTTATTTATTTATTTATTTATTTATTTATACATTTATTTATTTATTTATTTATTTTATTTATTTATTTATTTATTTATTTATTTATTTATTTATTTATTTATTGGATTTGGATTGGATTTGCCTTTATTAGTCTCGCAGTGGAGAAATTTACATTTCACAGCAGCAAAGTTATGAAAGAAATGAAAGTAGAAAAGCAAAACACAGGAGCTGTATTCATTCATTTGTTTATTGATGTTTTTTTTGTTTTTTTTTTTTTGGGCAGGTTTCCCACAAACAGAAATGTGTTCCCTTGTAAACACTTCTTTTGTTCCAATGAGCTTTTCCCTCCGCGTTGTGGGAGACGGAATGGGCTCTCCCAGTGTGACCAGTGATCAGCAAGTCTGTGAGTTGTGTCGGTACAACTGGCAAGGAAGTACTGCTCATGACATAAATACCATGCCAGTTGAGTTCACCGTCAGTCCTGCTGTGGGTTATGTGCGGGCCATGGCAGATGTCAGCATCAAGGTACAGTGGACAATTAAATTGTATTAAGGTTTCATTATCTTGATTTACTCTCTTTATTTGCCAGACTCTATCATCATGTTAAAGTATCAAAAACAAAATATGATTCATTTTAATTGACATTTGCTAAGACTACATCTTCAATTTTTAAAGGCATTTTTGGCGAAAGATGTGTAATATCAGAACTTCCAGTTTATTTATTGCTCTTTACCTCATTTTGTCTGCAAAATAATTTTGCATTAGTAAGTGATTTCATTATTGAATGGAAAAAAAAATCATTTTTATTCCTTTTACACACATGGACTAGACTGTTGCCGCCACCCTTTTGTTGGCCATCGAAAACGCCACAGTTGTCACAGAAAATGTATTTGATAAATGCGGCAATAAAAATGTCTGTGTAAGCTCTCAGTCGTACAGGAGTGGTCCATCGATGAGAAGGTTTCTTCAGCCGTCATCTGTACAATTTTGAAGGTTTCGGACGTTTCGCCTCCTATCCAAGAGGCTTTGTCAGCGAACTAAAGTCTGACTGGTCGTATCGGCCCTATTTATATATCCCGAATGTCCAGGCATGGCGGCGCCGGACACAGATATGATAGGTCCCTACTCTCAGGTTGGGGGGAGCAGAGGACCCCTCCCTGTGTCCCCACTGATTGTTCCTACATTCCTGACTAACGACTGGCCTATTTCCCCCACTCCCACCGGTATCACCTCAGCAGGCTATTGTATGAACGATCCAAATTGAACCTCACCCCACCAGACCGGTTTAATGAAGGATTTTGTTGTTTTATAAGAATCGCTTCTTTTACCCCCCTTTCAAACCATCTATGTTCTTTCGCTAAGATTTTAACCTCATTGTCGTCAAATGAGTGGTTGCTAGCTTTTAGGTGCAAATGTACTGCCGATTGAGGCCCACTTGTATTATCCCTGCAATGTTGATAAAGTCTTTTTTTTGAGAATTTGTTGAGTCTCCCCAATGTACTGCTCTTTACAATTTTCATTCTTACAATGTATGGAATAAACTACATTACTTTGTTTTTCATTTGGTAGCCTATCTTTTGGATGCACTAATTTTTGCCTTAACGTGTTTATCGGTTTGAAATAAGTTGGAATTTTATGTTGCCAAAGGACTCTGTAATTTTTCAGAAACTCCTGCAATGTAAGGTACTGCTACTCCTCTCCTTTCTGTATCTTGAGAATTATTGGTTTCATTCCCTATTCTTTCTTTCTGACATTTGTTAAATGATCACTGAGGGTATCTACAGTTAGTGAGTGCTCTCCTGATATGTTTTGACTCCTTTTCTCTACCTTCAATGCTAGTTGGTATTAGTTTAGCCCTATGCTGGAGGGTTCTGATAACTCCTAGTTTGTGTTGTAACGGGTGGTTAGAGTCAAAAAGTAAGTATTGGTCAGTGTGCGTAGCCTTCCTAAAGACTTCTGTTTTTACAATAGCCTGCTTAGGCAAAACAGGTTAGGCAAAATTCGTAATGCTGATGAGGTGATACCGGTGGGAGTGGGGGAAATAGGCTAGTCGTTAGTCAGGAATGTAGGAACAATCAGTGGGGCCACAGGGAGGGGTCCTCTGCTCCCCCCAACCTGAGAGTAGGGACTTATGATAGCTGTGTCCGGCGCCGCCATGCCTGGACATTCGGGATATATAAATAGGGCCGATACGACCAGTCATACTTTAGGCTGACGAAGCCTCTTGGATAGGAGGCGAAACGTCCGAAACCTTCAAAATTGTACAGATGACGGCTGAAGAAACCTTCTCATCGACGGCAATAAAACTGTTATAAAAATTAACAAATGAAAATCAGACATTGCTTTTCATGTGTGTTTTAACAAAATTATTTGTAAAATAAACTCATGAAATAATTATTTTGATCATATTTATTTTTTTATTGAAGTAAACAGTTAAAATAAGTGATGGCATATTTAATTTTTTTTATGTTTATTTTTTATGTTTTTTTAAATTTTTTGGGGTGAAGACAGCCAAATCTATGTCTTGATTCATTCACACTTTTGTCCATATCGTTTTCTTCATAGTTTGTGTTTGTACATTGTCTCAACAGGTGTCACTGTGCTCCAATACAGTCAAACATTACAAGGTGGCTCTGGTAATAGATGTTGAGGGTGTTGGAAAAGAGATGATGGCTCTCCCCATTATTGCAAGGTAAGACAGAACTGTAGTAAACACGCTGAACCCAGTCGACTAAAGTTCGACCGGCAAAGCAAAGTAAAAAAAATAAAATTTTAGTCGTGGGGCACATTGGAGAGGTTGAGGCGAAAACCTCTGCTTGTAATATTGTCCTTCCACTGCATGGAACCCACTGGATGTTTTGAGGCATGCTGCTGCTACCTAGTGGTAGAGTTCTCAAGTACACCTGCAGCTCCATTTTTGTCATGCATCAAGATGTTGAGTGAATGTTTGTACCTCAAACAACTCAAGTCAAGGCACTTATATCCCAAGGAACGACTATGCTAGCAATAAAAAAAAAATCAGTGGTCCATCATTCAGAGTGTCCCTATTAATTTTGCAATCAGCAAGTGAGCCTCAACCTGTTTTTTCTTCATTACCCCTCTGCTCTTTGGAAAGATGTATTGTTCCAGAGATCATGGTGGAGACCCCGGTGGTAGACTTTCAAAAGTGCTTCCTCAATCATCCATATGAAAAGAAAGTACGCCTAACGAACCAAAGTGCTCTGCCTGTGTGCTATGGCATGCTGGAACAGGTAAACAGTGTACCTTTGCTATAAAATTGATGACTGGGGTTTATACAATGGAATTACTGTTTTTCATGTTCATGTGGAAATTTTTTCATAGCGTGTGCGTGTGCATGCGTGCGTGCGTGAATGCGCTTTAAATATTTTTGTTCTTTGTTTAACAACAAAAAGTCAAACTCGGGTCCTGGAGGGCCTCTGTCCTACATGTTTTATTTCCTTATTATTATCGCATTGCACAGCCGCATATACTACTGTACTACCATGTGAATGCAAGCAGGGCTGCACAGGGGTTGACACGCTTCTTTTAAGTAAACACCTTTAGACTATGAAGGCTCCGCAACATTTACATCGGTTTAAAATGTACTGCAACAAAATACATTGGTGCAGCACCAATGCAAATGTTTCCCATGTGAACACGTCTCAAGTCGCCCTGTTGCAACACACTTGATTCAAATGAACAGTTTCAAGACCTGAGTTTGACACGCCTGAAATAGAGGACCGTTATTGCCGAGAGTCAAGACTGCTAAACTTTTAATTTCTTGTTTCTTGCTTCAGAAACACTCTAATTTGCCATTTCATAATGTTGGTTTCCTGGAAAGAACAAGAACGGGAGTTTAATAGGATCCATTGTACTCAGCTATAATCACAATTTTTTGTACTGTATTTGATATTGTATGACAGCATTCAGTGTGATGGGATACACACATATAGGTACTGTATACAGAAGCTACATGTACATGATACAGAATAAGTGTGTCCATAATTTCCCCATGTTTAGGAATATGAGGAGAGCCCTTCGGTAATATTTGGGAGTACTTCATCCAGGGGTGTGATTCCTCCTCACAGCTCAGCAGATCTTCCTGTTTCCCTACTCGTGAAGAATGTTGGCACGACGCATCACACTCTTTACATTGCTCTGTTTGGCAGCATTCACCCACCACTGGTAAATGTACCCTCGGGTTATATTTCCTTCTACTCGCCATAGTTGTCTTAATTCATTGTTTGCTTGTTTCCTCCAGGAGGTTGTCTTGTCATGCACAGGGCGTGGTCCAATAATTCACCTTCAGTGTCAGAGTCAGCATCTGGAGTTTGGCAAAATACCTGTTCTGACAGATGTTACTAAAACTATTCCTCTGTCCAACCAGTCACCCATTCCAGCATGGTTCACAACATGCATGGTACAAATACTCAAATCAGATGAGCCTTGAAATAAATGTCATTGGCATCACAGAAAAAAAGAGCAATAAATATAACATTCAGAATTAATTGTTTCTATTTCAATAGACCCAAGGAAAGTCCCCATGGCAGGTTGAACCCAGCCAAGGACAAGTGCCACCGCAAGGCCAATTGGAGCTGAAGGTTGTGGCGAATCTAAAAGACACACTTTCATTTCAAGACAAACTGGAGATTTCCATCCAAAATGGTCAAACCCTCACCGTTGCCCTTTCTGCAACGGGCACAGGCACCACAATTGTCAGTGACAAACCCTTATTTCCAAATCTCGACCTTGGCATACACTTCAGGTAGTACAAATTGATTAAACTAAGAAAACATGAAGTCATATCACATATTGTCATGTCTTAAAATATCTTTGCTTTTTTATGTATGTCCGAAGCCATGGATCATGTGACTTCCACTTCAAGGTTACCAACTATGGCCAACGAGTACACCGACTTTATTGGAAGATCGAGTGCTCATCTGGTCGGACTTTTCTGCCCTCCATCACAGCTGGAAAAAAGAGGGATTCCGTTACCACTGGGTCGTGGGCATTGTCAACTGAAGACAGACCAGTATTCAGCATCAGCCCGACGCGTATGGAACTTTTCCCGGGTGGCTCGGTTGACATGGCACTGAAGGGCTCTTCAGACTACCCCAAGGTGATATAGCAGAACTGTACTAAGATGATGTGTATGCTGTCAATTCTGTCGACCACTGTAAGCGGCCTAAAAGACCTCTGGTCTCATTTATCTCCCTTGGGTGTGAACAGTCCGTAAAGCATGCGGGACATTCCCACACAAAATTTGGGATGCATCGATTTGGACTAGTGTGTGAGCATATTCGTACATTTAAAGGACAACCGACGCCTTCGAGTTGTGTCCATAATTTGTAAAATCACTTCAAATGACTTCTACTGAGCATATTTTACAAAGATTCCACGACATTTAGCTATATTTTACGTTTTAAGACTCGTGCTGAATATTCAGGAAGTCTTGTTTTCGAGTTGATGACGATGCCAGACGTCACGTCACGTCTGGCATCGTCTGGAACGCCCCTGACCGAGAAAGCGACACACAATGCATTTTGGGTACTTTCTTTCGTCTGAAAACTTCGTTTTGATCCGTGTTGATGGCGAAATTAGAAGGAAAACGTGATGGTGAATCATCGTGTGTTGCACCAACACTACTATTTGATACTAGTTGACACAAATTCCCGGCAGACAAATCAGCCCATTTCCAACAGAGCTTGGACGCCATCTTGTGCATTTTCTGGGACGCTACATTGGAGTCCTGACGGATCAAATTGATACAGGAGGACTTCTTCAATCCATTGCAAACATTTATGCTTTCCTCTTCAGAACTATTTCAATCATATTCATGACTGGACAGTAACAAGAAAGCATCTTCTCTGATTCTGAAGCCATTGTTTTGATTGTAGAGTAAGGCAAGACGTCCTGGTGTAATGTCACGAACAAGGGGGCGGTCTCACCTGAGCATGACTAATCCTATGTTGTCTATTGTACGAACGATCCAAATTGAACCTCACCCCACCATTACGGTTAAGGGAAGGATTTTGCAGATTTGATGAAAATAGCTTCTTTTACTCCCCTTTCAAACCATCTATTTTCTTTCGCGAAGATTTTAACCTCATTGTTGTCAAATGAGTGGTTTCTATCTTTTAGATGCATATGTACTGCTGACTGAGGCCCACTAGTATTATCCCTGCGATATTGGGATATGTTCTGTGAGAAAATAGATGGCTTGAAAGGGGAGTAAAAGAACCAATTTTCATAAAACAGCAAAATCCTTCCCTTAACCGTAATGGTGTTGTGAGGTTCAATTTGGATCGTTCGTACAATAGACTGTTTAGGCAACATAGGATTAGTCATGCTGATGAGGTGATACCAAGGCCAATTGGGCAATAAGGCCAATCGTCAGTCAGGAAAATAGAAGCTATCAATGGAGCTGCAGGGATTAGTCCTCTGCTGCCCCCAACCTGAGAGCAGGGACCTATCATAGCAGTGTCCGGCACCGGCATGTCTGGACAGTAGGGATGTATATATAGGGTGGGTGATTACTACCAGTAAGACATTAGTTCGCAAAAGAAGCATCTTGGATAAGAAACGAAACGTCTGACACCTTCAAACAAGTACAGATGACGGCTGAAGAAACCTTTTCATCGCTGTAGTCAAATAGTATTGTTTTGGAATGTTTCTCAAAAATTGAGCAAAGTTATTGAATATTATTTTAATATTCAGTAACTGTAAGAAGCAGAAGCGGTGCAAGAAGGAGAGGTACCGCCGCTCGTTCCCACTGACTGATGTCAGGCATCGCAATTCTCAATAATCACATGTGAAAAAAAAAACACAAACAAAAAAATGGACACTTGTACTGTAAATATGGGTTGATGCAATACAGCCGCATATATCAACATGCCTTTCTTCATACTTGCACTATGTACTGTTTTTTTATTAAATGGTTTTGCACATTTACAGTGTACAGTTGACATTTTTATTTTACTATGACTTAGAATATCTTGTTTTTCTATCTTTCAACCCCCCCCCCACCACCCCCTTTCAAATTGCTGCTGTGGACTGAAAATTTCCCTATTGTGGGACAAATTAAGGTTTTCTGATTCTGATTAGAGCATGCATTGCTTTTATTCAAAAAAGTTTTACTTGCCCACTCAGGTTGTCAGAGAGTCTCTCGTCTGCTGTGGCATTGTGGGTCATCAGGGGATTAAGGAGCATATATTTTCAGTGGAGGTGACGTGCCAGTTTGTGACCCCCATACTCAGCATGTCCTCACAGAAACTCAATTTCTACATCGAAAAGGTTGATAAAAGATTTGTGATCATCATACTTTTTTTCACCTCGTAACTTTGTAATCATTTCCAAACCATGATACCTATTTATGTATGTGTCCATCAGCTCCCGGGAGAAGATCTTACCCAACTCTATGAGGAGCTGGTTTTAAAAAATGTGTCATCTCTTTCTCTATCCATGGAGCTCTCACTTGCTACTCCATTCTCCCTGTGTGAGGTCCAAAGAGTACAGAGTACGGCAAACATGAAAGTAAGTCATCACATCTCCTAATGTTCTTTTATTTTTTATTTTTTCTCTTTAATTGTCACCCCTGTTACAATGTGTAACAATGTGATGTCTTGGAATGACAAAACAACATAGCTGGCTGGATGAGATTGTATTTTATCGATTACACCGTCCAATTTTGGAATTACTTTCCGCTGCACATGCACTGCTTCACATAGTTGAATAGAACAGAGTGCTTCAACACTTGAATTTCATCAAGGAAACCCCTGATAGCAGAATTTCATTCATTTCATTTTCATTGCCGGACATTATTTATTTCTGCAGCAAATGAAAGCAAGGGTTGATCTCAGTATTTTATTCAATAGTCTCGTGCTTTCATCGAAACATGTTGTTATTTGCAATTGTGTGTGATATTATTCTCATTTTATGTTTGAGGATACTATTTCATGTTAGGATGACTTAAAGGGCAACCGACGTCTCCGGACAAGTTGTGTCCATAATTTGTAAAATGACTTCAAATGACTTCTACTGAGTGTATATTACAAAGATTCCACCGCATATAGCTATATTTTACATTTTAAGACTTGCGCTGAATATTCAGGAAGTCTTGTTTTTGAGTTGGTGACAAGTCTGTACGTGACGTCATTAAAGGACCGCCTTTGACCGTAAAAAAGACGCATTGTAGCGGTCCTTCCATCACGTCAATGTATTTTGCTGTACTTGTTTGGTCTGGGGACCTCGTGTTGCACCCAAAGTCGCCAGAAGGCCAGAAGAGGGCGTTCGAGCGCCATATAAGGAATTTATCAGCCTGTGGAAACGGAGGTGGCCACAGGAGGTCACCATTTTGTGCCTCTTTTTTTTGGGTGAGAGATTTTCCCTCAATATGGCCTCAAAATGGCACAAATAAATTATTTAATCGATTGCAAACATGGGGCGGCCCGGTAGCTGAGTGGTTAGCACACCGGCTTCACAGTGCAGAGGTCGCCGGTTCGCGTCCCGGTCCGGCCTCCCTGTGTGGAGTTTGCATGTTCTCCCCGGACCCGCGTGGGTTTTCTCCGGGACCTCCGGTTTCCTCCCACACTCCAAAAAAACATGCATGGCAGGCAGATTGACCACTCCAAATCGTCCCTAGGTGTGAGTGTGAGAGTGACTGTTGTATGTCTTTGTGTGCCCTGCGATTGGCTGGCAACCAATTCAGGGTGTCCCCCGCCTCGTGCCCGAAGACAGCTGAGATAGGCTCCAGCAACCCCCGCGACCCTAATGATGAGATGAGAGATTGCAAACGTGTATGCTTTCCTCTTCAGAACTATTTGAATCATATTCATAAATGGATGTGTAACAAGAAAGCATATTCTCCGAATCTGAAGCCATTGTTTTGATTCACTAGCAATGCAAGACGTCTAGGCGTGATGTCACGAACTGGGGGCGGGACTGAAAATGCCCAATTCGCAGCTTTGTCATTTTTATTGGTGTCAGTTAAAAAACAAAAAAGTGACGTTGGTTGTCCTTTAAATTTCATTTGGTTGTTTCATTTGGTTGGAGCGAACCAGTGGATCAATGGTTAGCACATTTATCTCACAGTGCAGAGATCGTGGGCTCAATCCTCTCTACGGCCTCCCTGTGTTGAATGTGTATGTTCTCCGTGCGCTTGCGTGGGATTTATCTAGGTGTTCCGGTTTCCTCCTACATTCCAAAAACGTGCATGGCAGGCTGATTGAACACTCCAAAGTGTCCCTAGGTTTGAGCGTTTCAGCGGGTGGTGTTTTTTCTCTGTGTGCCCTGCGATTGGCTGGCTACCAATTCAGGGTGTCCCAGAAGACAGATGGGATAGGCTTCAGAATTCCACGTGACACTCGTAAGGGTAAAGCGGTTCGGAAGACAGAAGATAATTGGCTGTTGAAGGGAGTCAGGAAGTAATTTTAGTTGCCAAAGAAGTGTGTTTTTGATTGTGCTGCAGAAACCATGTGAACTATAATTGAAGGCCGCAGAAGCCACGTGTAAGTGCAAAACTATGTCCTAAATGAGCATTGTAAAAATGAAGACGATTGATGAATATCTTTCTACTGCATCAATCATGAGATTGCTGAAGAATCTTTTCTTTCAGAGCATGACATTAGTTCAAGGGGAAGAAACTCACTTGTGGATATGTTTTGATCCAACTTGCTTCCATGGCCAGCTGTCACAAGTGGTGGATGAGGTAACGCTGCTTTTTTTGTTGTTGTAAAAGTAACTTTTCCCCAGGTTGCATATCGCATTACATTAAAATGAATTGTTTTATAATTGGCACACATTTTTGACACATCTTGCATCATAGGGAACATTAATGGGTATATTTGCCAATAACCTCCGTGTTGTTAATCATCATGAAATCACTATATACATGCTGTAATCTTTCATACTTGATGGAAATATGAAAAAAGTGCACGTGTATGTGCTTGTGTGTGTGTGTGTGTCTGCATGTCTAAGCGCATCTGCGCGCGCGGGCGTATCTGTGTGTGTGTGTCTCTGTGTATGTATTTATTCTTTTTTGGTACATGTTTTGCAGACCCTCAACATTTGCTACAAAGGACACCCACAACAAGACAAGGTGGAAATGCATGCTGAAGTCCATTATCCCAACCTGCATTTTTCCTCCACCATAGTGGATTTTGGCAGCGTCCTCAACTCCACAGAAAATCACCAGGAAGTCACCATGACAAACTGTTCCCCACTACCGGTATTTTACCACTGGGCCTGTTTGATGGATCATACGCATTGTGTCATCAGGTATAGTAACATGAGACATTGATGGTCAACATCGCTAATGAAGTGTGTTTCAACCAAATTATAAAAATAAATACATGAATAACAATTCATGAAATAATAATACATTTTAATTCTAGGCGCCTTTCAAAACACTCAAGGACACATTACAGTCACGGGATCACCTGTACAACTGCGCGGTTGACAGTATCATGCTTGAACTCTGTTATAAATTAAGTAATAAGTAATAATACAATATTTCTTCCTCAAAAGGTCTTCTGACGTCTCTGTCCCTGCTCTCAGAGATGAAGGTATTATCCAGGACCTGGGTGACTCAGAATGCTCGGTGTGTGTGCAGGAGGTATGCTTCAATTTGTGATTATGTGTGATTATGACAAGCTCTTTGTGCAGAGTATGAATTATTATCCATCCATCATCTGAACCGCTCAGCTTTATGAGGCCCGTAGCTGACTGACAACCAATCACAGGGCACACAGAAACAAAGAATCATTCACACTCACAATCACACTCGTAGTGGCAATGTAACATTTTTTGTCACTACGTCAGCAGGACATGAAGGTTCTCGACGACTATAACAAAAGCACAAAGCCATTGTGGTTGACCCCCGGCCCCGGAAAAAAACATCGACATTTACACTTGGTGACCTTGGTGACATGGAACACGAAACAAGTTTTCAATGCGCTCAGAAATGTTGGTCCTTCAAGCACTACTGTCTTCGTAGTGCTGCTCACTTCAACCTGGCTTTTTGACAGAATATAGACAGGACAACTAATGGAGCCCATATACCTTAACATTCAAAATAAATTGACAAAGTAAAACAATAAAATAAAACATTACATACAAGATAAACAGTTTACAAACATTTTAAATCCAATTATTTGATGGTGAACAAATAGTTACAGTAAATATATAATTTAACCACATTTTCCATTTGGCTCAAACACACCTAAGGATAGTTTAGATGCCTCAATTTGTCTACCAAGCATGTTTTTGAAATGTGAGAGCAACCTGAACAAAACCCACGCTGCCATGCGGAGAACATCTCCACGTCGAAAGGCCCAAATTCAAACTGACAACCTCTGCGCTCTGAGGCGGATATACTAACGAACCAGTCATCCACTGTGTCTCCTATGTCTCATTTTCTGGAATGGGTTATAATACAGTATTCTTCAACCATCCATTTTCACGTTTCAAGGGTGAGTTCGAGTCTGTCCCAGCTGTCTTTGGGCAAGTTGAATGCGGGCACAGAAAGACAATCATTCAAACACAAATTTACACCAGATGAAAATGTGTGCATCTTTTTGGGAAGTGCACGAGGAGAAACCCACCCCAATTGAATGTACCAGTAGAAACCCGCTCAAGCACAGGAAGAACACGCAAAGTGAATCCAGGATTGTGTGACCCAATATTAAATCCCAGAAATGCAATGAGAGAATGAAAAAAAAGAAAAAAATATAATGTGACAATAGAAGGAGGATATAACTTATATTGATATTCTTTCTGTAGATCTTTGATGTCTTGCCAATGCATGGGCATCTGAAACCCGGCGAGCAGCAGTTGGTCACGTTCATCTTTCACGGCCAGGACTTTGTTACCCGAGAAGTGATCGCACAGTGCCAAGTAGAACATGGACCGATATATAATATTGAACTCAGAGGGGAAGCGTCAGAGATCAGCTTCAGTCTGGATTCAACTACCATTGACTTTGGCCTGCAGGTTTGACTGTCTTTTAATATATCAGTCTGCATGGCTGGCCTGAATCCTTTTGCCTCAGAATTGACACTTCGGTACTGACATAAGTTTTCCCAATCAACACTGAAATTTCCAAGCATGATTCAGTTGAGTGCAAACGTGCTGTTCTCGGTCACATTTGCTAAATGATATAAATTATACGAGCGTTGTTTTCTCCATAATATACTTTGTTATACTTAAAAAATGAAAACAAACAAAAAATGGAGTATTTAAGACGTTTTTTTTTTTCCTTTGTTTTTTTTTTTATTCCAGCGTTTTGATCAGATTGGAGAGTCAACCGTAACTCTGAGGAATACTGGAAAGGTTGGTTTTAAATTCACCACTGAAAAGCCTCTTGACAAGAACACAACAGTGGAACAGAAGAAGCAAGATACCATGCTGGAAATTGAGGATGAGCAGAACGAGGAAATCCGACCTGGTCAACCAAAGGTCATCCCAGCGACGGTGAGCTGTAGTTCAGACCAGGAATGCAGTCCTTTAATATAAAGCCATTTTTATTTTATTTATTTTTTGCAACTCAATGTTTTGTATGGCAGGGTTACGTTGAAGCTGACTCGTACCATTGTTTACGTGTGTTATACCTGCCTGGCATACCTGAGAGGTTTGAAAAGCATTTTCAACTGGATGTGGCTCATTTACCACCACAGATCATCACACTCACAGGCGAGGGAGTGTTCCCAAAGATCTCCCTGAATTTGCCCCGAAGCCTCGGTAAATATAGACCAATGCAAGACACAGAAATTAACATTATGTGAGGCAGTGAGATAATTGATTGGAATACAGTACATAAATGGAACTGTAGACTTTTCCCAATAATCCATTAATTTCTTTGCAGCTAAGGAGTGTTACAGTGATGTGTTTGACCAGGCCAGGAAAGTAGTTAAAATGGAAGGTACCAGTGTCTTGGATGTAAGTCCTGAAAATAAATGAGATGTTTGGCTTTCAAATCTTCTGTTCTTTTAAGAGTTTAATTAGGTTATATTAAAAGAATTTGTTTCGATTGATTGAGTATTTTAATTGCTACTTATTATGTGTCTTGTACACAGCAACTATGTATTGCATCTACAGATTGACTTTGAGCTCATTTGTCTTCCTTTAGTACGAACAATTGCTTCTTTTGGAAATAGAGAAAATGCTGGTCACAGAAAATGCCTTGACTGTCAGCAAAAGCCTTCTGGAGCTGAGGAACTCCCAGGGTTCCACCAAAAAATGGAACAAACTCAGCAAGTATGTATTAGAATGCGGACATACAGCTACACATACAGTAAAGTCTCGTTATATCGATATTCTCGGGAGTCCGAAAAAATATCGATATAACCGGGACTATCGATATATCCGACCCTGCGCGCATGTAATTTTCTCCTTGCGTTCATAGAAATAGTATCGTAATAAGCAGTACTATCGATATAACCTATATCGATATAACGAGACTTTACTGTAGTATCAGAAGGATGTATCAGAATGCCTTTAGTCGTCCCACAGTTAGGAAATTTGCATAATAAGACCCAGACAGGGACTCGAAACCTGGAACTTCAGGTTAAAAGTCTGATGCTTTACCAACTGATCTATCGAGGTTTCATGAGAAAACCGTGCTTTAGCAAATCGACTTAAATGCGAACAGTTTTTTTTTCTACCCCTGGACATTTCGATCAGGAGTGTTGAAGGGTTGGCCCAGTGAGCCTCACTGGCATCCCTGAGAGGTTTGAAACACATTTTAACAATATACAACTTTTCTGTTTCCTTTTTGTACCCCAGGTTCCTCCTCCCAGAGTATGTTCTGGATTTTGGTTATGTTGTTCCGAGACAAGTCCTCAAACAAACTGTTAATATTACCAATAATGGGCGATTACCTGTGTCCTTCCATGCCAACTCCAAAGTCATTGCAGGTAAAATTCATTTGCATATTTAATATAAGCATTAATGTGCTTTTTTTCGGTAAGATTTGATACGTAAATGCTACGCAATCAAAAAGAACCCCTGTTGGTTAGAGTTTGAATATTGCATGATAACTATGTTCTGCTGTATAAAGTCAAAAAATGCTTTACTGCTTTCTTATCATTTCATAATTGGTGCCACATGCGATTAAAGTGATGTGTTCATGTGCTGGGTCCTTTAAGGTTTCAAAGTGGAATTTGGTAGCGTAAGGAACCTTTCCTGTGGTGAGAAAGAATCTTTCACCGTTGAATTTGATCCCCAAAAGGGTAGCCTGGCATTGGGGATTAGAACTGCTCTCATTCCAATTCAGGTATTCGTCACTCCTTTAGATTCATCTGTTCCAAAAATGTAAATGGTATGGAAATTTATCTGGCTGCATCTTTTAGTGAAAGTTTTGGTTCCATATCTTTCACTGGTGGTGATAGCGAGCTTTCTTTTAGGAAGTAAGCACCTTGTAGAAGTCGAGCCATTCTGTGTGTTTTTTTGTTTTGTTTTTTGTTTGTTTGTTTGTTTGTTTTTTTCGTCGGATGTCTGTTTTGAGATTCTCCACGGAAATGAGAAGACATTTCTCTCAGGCGAACCGGATTCCCCATTAATGTATTCGTGCTTGGTTCTGCCTCTTGTCAGCCTTCTCATGCTCTTCAGATTTACTCTCAGCAAATTGCAGGGAAGGCGACTGGATGAAATAGTGCCAATTCTGCAGGCTGAAAAATGCTTCTGTGTGAAATGAACTAGCTATCTGTTAGTCTTCTCCTGTC
>NC_142738.1:25270000-25385000 GCF_051943395.1 Hippocampus bargibanti | reverse complement strand
AAGGTGAATTTGTTCGTAAGTTGCTTCAGTGCTATATATTTTGGGTAGAATGCATGTTTAAGTCAATCACTGAACGGGGAATTGGAAAAAAACAGACACTCTAACAGTCGTAAAATAAATTCACACCTACTGTAGTACGACGACATATATCCTTGGATCTTCAGTAAGCCATTACTGAAGCTGCTGGTACGAAATTACTGAATTACGTTATGTTCAATAAAGCACAGAAACATCTGCTTGGTTTTCTTTGGTGCAAGTTATGATAAAAATCAAGATGTGCAAAGTGCCAATTTCCTGGTTTGATGAAGGGATCTGATGTCTGTCTGATTGGATCACATTAAGTGTAGCAGGTTTTGTTGTAGTGTGGGTAAACAAGATTCTGTCTGTTTCGAGCAATCAAGAGTTTATTGAATACCTAGCTCTAGCAGTCGTGGTCTAACATCCGGTGAGGCGCTTTCAGTATAGAAGCATCACAGCTATTACCACAGGTTTGTTATTATCAAGCTGCATAGATTGATTTCCTAATTAGAGATTGGAGTCAATTATGTGTTGTGTCTTTCAGCTCATATATCTGCAAACATCGGGTCAAAGCCAGATTCCCCCTGTGAAAATACAGATCCAAACGCAGTCCCACAGAAAATCATTCAAAACACGTTGACAGCAACAGTGACATGAAAGCTCCAAACGAAAAAGGGGGCAGAACCAGCAGCCAGGTAAATCTGTTCAAGTCCTCAATGATGAATCTATCCAGAATTATTGGTTTGCTGTTGGAAATGTTAAATTTTTCTCTCTTTTCAAATTATTTTCCCCGCATTTTAATGTTTAAGATCATTTCACAAATGTTGACATCAAACAGATACCTGACGTAAACATGTAATACAGTATTTAGAGTAAAACTATCGCACCACATTTCACTTATGTTCTTCTTGTCATGATGTGTTACTTTTACTCCAGATATAATGAGACATGCACCTTCCCAAAAGTCAAGATTTCAGTCAAAGACTTCCATCCAAGTCCCTAAAAGGATTTTAAAATGAAGCAAATGTGTTTTGCAAAAATTAGATTGTTGGCAAGCCTCTTTGACATGGTTGAGTCACGACGACTGTTGACGGGCACAATGCCAGGATTTTTTGGGGGTTTTCAGTGAAAGCATTCCACTTAGCATGAACATGTGCAACATGTTAACAGGAGTTTTGAGTGAATTTGACCAAATAATATTGTTCAAGAAACAAAATATAATACATGTGACCACAGACCATCGGCAAAATCTTTAGCAGGAACGTTGCAACACACTGCAATGCTTCTGATTTGTTGCCCATCACTGCCCATTATAATCAGTGGAGTCCCCTCGCAGTGTAAACTGGAGTCTGCCTACATAATAGCGTATCACTTGTTTGACTTTACTCCATAGAAAAGGGGGTTTCAGTCATGAAAGTTTGCTCCCTAAAGAGGTCATTGGTGAGAATTAAAGATGAAAAAAAGAGTGATACATTGAAGCCTACTCCCAGGCTCACTCCATTTCACTTGAATGGAAACAAATCAAAGCAGTTTGTATGCCACTCAAGTTTGTTTTTACCACATGGTTTGTGCTGTTATCCACAAATAGATACATAGGGTACGTATGTTAATTGGAGTATTTTTATTTCTCATCAAGATCTCTAGGTGACTTGATGGCCGAGTGTTTAGCGCATTGTTCTCACAATGTAGAGGTCATTGGTCCAATCCCAGCTCTGGCCTCTCTGTGTAGAGTTTCCATGCTTGTAGACAGTGTCTGAAACTCATAACAAAATGTTACCGGACACCAGGGCGGACAACTCTGAAAAATTGCCTGCCTGGCCATAAAGTTGCCTGCTGGATTTTTTCCAACTTGAAACACAATAGGACGACTAATCGCAAAAGAAAAAAATCGTTGCAAAGTCTTAAGGATTTTTTTAATTAAGAATGTACCTCCACAAATGCTCCCTTGCTTAATTTATCGTAAATATCTCTTGATGATGATTTTGCTCCAGGTGGTCGTTTGTCCATACACTGTTCGTCATGATGCACCATGCAATGTTTGCGTTGCGTCGTCTACTACAAGCCACGTGAACTCCTCTTTCCACGATGCTTTTGATAATACATTTAATTTCTAAGCGCCTTACAAAACTCTCATGTACACTTTAGAGTCACGGGATAACTTACGTTTACATTTTGTAGCATCATAAATTTTGATAAGATTCTTTTGAATCTTTCTTCTGGGGCTGAGGTTCTGTGCATCTACTTTGGAAACTGATATGCAAGTGCATGACACTCGGGAAAGTCTCGAAGCACGAAGCAGGCTTCGTGCCGACTATGCTAATTGCAAAATGAACCAGAATTCTGAAATTTGAAAACCGAATCAATATTTCAAAATTGGAATAATTTATTCCGATTTTGAAATCTTCATTCAAACGTTTGATTTAAAAAAAAAAAATCGTTCGTTTTTTTTTTTTTTTTTTTTTTTTTTTTTTTGTTTTTGTTTTTTTTTTTTTTTTCTTGAAGTTTTGTAAATTGTACGCCTGACGTAAAAGTTGCACGCCCCGGACACTGTTGTATAGCTCCCTGAAGGTGATGTTTTTAACCTTGAAAGAATTAACAACGTAATGGTATTTGATGCCCCCTAAAATTGTGTCAACCTTTGGTGTATGATGGAAGATTTTGGATTGGATTGGATTTACCTCTATTCGTCTCGTAGTGGAGAAATTTACATTTCACAGCAGCAAAGTGATGAAAGAAAGATGAAAGGAAAGAAAGGAGTAGAAAAACAAAATACAGGAGCTGCTTGAAAGGCAGCCATTCTTGTGGCGCCATCTTATAGTCAAAAGAACAAAATAAACCAATAACAAATTTTTAATTATTATTAATGTTGCCGCTGTCTGTTAAACTGGATGCCTCCTTTAATACGGATGCACCATGGAATGTTTTGTTGAGCGGTTGTGGAAAGGAACAAAGATGTTGTCATTCACTGTTGATGTACAACCAGCCCAACGATGAGGACATTCCGATCCTGTATTCTCAAGGTAATGGCTTATAGGCGTGTATTGTTAAGAAAAAAAGCACATTGAATTGGTTCATATTTTGAACGATAAACTTAGTTCACTTTGTTTCATCAACGGTACTGTATGAACTGTAAACTGAAACTTTTCATACAAAAAAAATGTTAATTGAACTTTGAAGGAATTGGTAGAGAAAAGCAACTCTCCAAATACTGGCTGCATTTTATTATAATTGGAATCTTTTTTCAGAGCCAATGATTTTTTTAGGGTCTATGTTACCAACACAAAATTTCAGTGTCAAAAACGACAGTGTACTCACTCCATCTCCTTACTGATTTCTCTTTCAGGGAATAGATAAAGCTTCACTGAGCAATCTCTTGCCTGAAGAGCTCCTGGTTGAAATCCTAAAGGAGAGGTTTCAGGTAGGATGACACTTGTTATTACACAACTGTTTGTATTGCACTTTGACCACAGAACTGATATAATTAATCACGTCTTTGTATTTTTGTCTCCTCTTGGCATACAGTTTGATGACTGCTATTGTGGCATCATAGTTCATGGTCTTGATTCAGTCTACACCAAGTCTGTTGCATACTCTCTTCAAGTTGTTCTCAAGGCCCTTCAAAACCGTAAACACATTTACGTGATCAACTTAACTGACACATACAATGCCCTCAAAGCTCGGAAAAAGGCCCAAAAAAAAGCTGAAGGTAAATTAGCATGCACACCTAGGTATTTGCTAGTTATTTGAGAACATCTATTAATATTCAGAATAAGCAAGCAGAAATAGTGTACAATACTTATTATAGTTGTCAGAAGTACTGATGCAGTGATCATTCATAGTAATTTTCAAATTATTGTGTGTGTGCATGTGTGTCCGTCTTTGTGTGGCTGTGGCTGTGGGTGTGTGCATGTGTTTGTATGAATTTGTGTGTCATGGTCAGATGCCTTGCTGAAGGAAAAAGCAGAACTGGAGGAGGAGTGGCTGCAGAACATGGATGAGGAAGAATATGAAGCGCTGCCAGAGGAAGAGAAGGGGCGTATTATTGAGCAACAGAAGCAAAAGAAATTGAAGTAATCAGGGAATAAACATGCCCATCTCCCAATTTCACAATATAATATCTTTATGAATAAACGATCTGACAATAATGTGAAACACCATGTGTTTCTGTCTGTCAGAGTTCTTGAGCGAATCAGGAAAATGCAGAGGGACAAAAAGCAACAGGATGAAATGAAGAAACTCCGACTCGAAGAGTCAAAAAAGAAGAGTAAAAAGGGTGCAGTTAAGGAAAGCAAGCAAGCGTCAAGGAAGAAGGGTTCCATGGAGAGTAAGCAGGTCTGTGAATTAATGATTCAAAAACCTATTTTCAGTTCAAAACAAATATTGTAGCTCCCAAGAGGGGGACTAAAAAAAACTCAAACATATTCCAATCAGCAATTATGGGTTCAGTTACATTATTTGATAAAACAGCCAATTCTTGAATTTATAATAATTTATTGTCAGTGCCTGTAAATGGGAAGGAAATGACACATCTCTTCCAACAGATTGGCTAAATTTCTTTTGAAATTCCCATCACTTTCATCACTTTGCTGCTGTGAAATGTAAATTTCTCCACTGTGAGACTAATAAAGGCATATCCAATCCAATCCAATCCAATCCAATCCAATCCAATCCAATCCAATCCAATCCTTCCTTCTTAAATTCCCATCCTTCCAAGCTGTTTCGTAATTGGTTTTGTGTGATTATGCACTATTTACTGTGGTTTTGTTCTGCCAAAAAATATTGGCCCTTATAATTTTGTGTGGCTGTGAATCGGCAGCCCGTCGATATTGTTCTGTGAGTTTCGTGCGTGATCAATGCTAAACTCAAATACAGTGGTTCATCGGAATGTTCGCCCAGATGAGCTAATTTGGGAATATTTTAAGCACAAATTTGTCAGCTAATCAAAGAAAGACTTCTCCAATTTGCAGACAACATTAAATAATCAATTTTAGTTGTAGACATAATATGTAAAGTTTTTGTGCATCTTTTTTCATCCGCATCGCACACATGGGCTCCTAGGCCTCAGCATAAATGCAACACATCCCATTTTCAAAATATATGCTGCGTTCAACTCAGTTTGAAGTGGCCGGTCCAACCAGACTTGCATTGTGACAGTTTGGAAATACACCTGGACGGTGATGTTGCTGTTCGAACCCTCCCCTCTTATTTCCTTATTCCATAGTCAGAGTGTGTTATTACTTGCCTTTAGGGCTGGGGTTATCGAACATTTTTTAACGAATTGGTTATTATACTCATTTTTCTATAGATTATTTTAGTAACCGATAACATATTGCATAATGCCAATACCAATTCCAGGCATTGCATTGCAGGAATATGCTTGTGTATGAATATTCTTCTGTGTGTTTTATTTGTATTTTTCTCACAATAGCTGTTGCACGCGCACATCTGGCATTGTCTAACCACGATCACTTGTAGGGGTATTACCAGTTATCAGTAGTGGTGATACACATACACATGCAGACCCATTTGTTCATTTGATTTTTCATACTTTCCAATGTGGTATTTACACAATGTTAAAGGACAACCGACACCACTTTTTTGTTTCTTAACTGACATCAGAAAAACGTTTTATCGCATCTAAAATACCCAAAACATGCAGCATGATATTTTTATTCAAATGCAAAACACCAATAAAAATGACTTAAAGTGTCCAAAATCTGCAAAAAATTGAGCTGCGAATTGGGCATTTTCAGAAAGTCCCGCCCCCAGTTTGTGCCGTCACGCGAAGACGTCTTGCATTGCTTGAGAATCAAAACAATGGCTTCAGATTCGGAGAATATGCTTTCTTGTTACACCTCCAGTTATGAATATGATTCAAATAGTTCTGAAGAGGAAAGCATACATGTTTGCAATCGATTAAGACATTTATTCCATGCCATTTTGAGGCAACAATGGGGAGAAACCATCACCAGAAAAGAGGCACAAAATGGCGACCTCCTATGGCCACCTCCGTTTCCACAGGCTGATAAATTCCTTATATGGAGCTTGGACACCCTCTTCTGGCGGCTTTTGGGTGCAACAAGGTTTTCAGACCAAACAATACAGCAAAATACATTGACGTGATGGAAGGACTGCTACAATGTGTCTTTTTTCGGTCAGGGGGCGTTCCTTTCGTGATGTCACGTACGGACTCGTCACCAACTCAAAAACAAGACTTCCTGAATATTCAGCGCAAGTCTTAAAATGTAAAATATAGCTATATGCGGTGGAATCTTTTTAAAATACGCTCAGTAGAAGTCATTTGAAGCCATTTTACAAATTATGGACACAACTTGTCCGGAGATGTCGGTTGTCCTTTAATGATAACAGACTGTATTATGTTAACGTCAAATATCAGCAATCCAATTTGAAATGTTTTTGTCCCTTTAGCCATCGAGTGCAATGGCCGCTCCTCGAATGTCATCCTCAAAAGAATCCCAAGTGGACAAGCGAGATCAACCTTCCAACGACGGTGCCAACACATTTACAAAATGAGAGAGAGAGAGAGAGAGAGAGAGAGAGAGAGAGAGAGAGAGAGAGAGAGAGAGAGAGAGAGAGAGAGAGAGAGAGAGAGAGAGAGAGAGAGAGAGAGAGAGAGAGAGATTGGGTTTGTATGAAAAAAGCAGCACGTCTCGGACGGAAAGCAACAAAGCAGCACTTGTCTCTGCGCCCGCTTACCTTACCGCATTGGCTGTGAGAAGAGCAAAGTATCTGCCCAGCAGGTTGCTGGAGGCTAATGCAGGCTACACTGTCGCAGCTGCATGAAGACAATGCTGAAGAATATTAATGACTGTATTGCGTTTTTTATTTAAACATTTAAGTAGTTGTGTGTACTTCTATAGTCTGTGTCTCAAATATATTTAGTATCAATACTGTTTACATATTTTAACCATGCTGGTATTCACAAACAATTGCACATGAATATATTCATCGAGGAGGGCTGTGGGGGCGGGATGAGGGTGTTCCTAGTACCCAGTAACCGCGTAAACGGGGGTTTACTGTATATATCCACCCATCCATTAATTGTATTATTCTGTATATGTTGTATTGTCTTGTCAATTCTCTTTATTGATTTAGGAAAGCAAGGCAAAGAAGAAAAGAGTAAAGAAGACAGCATGAGAGACATGGAGTCTGATCAAGCAACAGATATGGTACGTTTAATGTGATTGTCCCCACCTCTCAGCACCAAGTCAACTTGAAAATGACTTCGTCAATCCAGTACACATGTTCGGATACAATTTAGAGTTGATGGATCTATGATTTACAGAATATTCAAATAACTGTAGAATCAACTTCCTGATACTTCATTTCTGTTATTCTGTGTCATCCTTTTGTCAAGCCTCCGGTGAATAAGCTGCACAGTATGTTCACTGCATATGAAAAGTGCCAGACCCAAGTGGACCACATACTTAATCATTGGGACCGTGTGAACGGGTTGTTGCGAGTCCCACTACCTGGTCAGGATCCTCTACCAGCCCAAGAGGAGCATCCAGCAGAGAAGCAGGTGGTTGTTTTTAATAATAATACATTTCATTTATAAGCGCCTTTCAAAACTCTCAAGGACACTTAACAATCACCGGTTACGTTTTGATCTTTTGTTTTAGCTCTAATTATGCTAATATATGTCAGTATTCTTAAACATATGAATTGATACTCTATGGATTTGACAAATTCCATGATCTGAAACTTTCACTTCTTTTCCTTTCGGCTTTTCTCTTTAGGTGTCACCACACAGAATTAGTGTCCTCCATCTAACCCTGTTTTGTGCATCTTCTTCTCTCACACCAGCTACCTTCATGTCCTCTCTTACAACATCCATAAACCTCCTCCTTGGTCTTTCTCTTGGTCTCATGCCTGGCAGTTCAAGACTCAGCATCCTTCTCCCAATGTATTGACACTCTCTCCTCTGGAAATGTCCAAATCATGTCAGTCTGGCCTGCTGACTTTCTTTCCAAAAACTCTAATTGAGTTGTCCATTTGATGTACTCATTCCTGATCCTATACAACCTGGTCACTCCCAAAGAAAATCTCAACAATTTCCTCTCTGCTACCTCCAGCTCTGTCTCCAATCCAAACATCATGACTGTGCTCACCGCAGTTTTATACACCTGTCCTTTCATCCTTGATGAAACTCTTCAATCACACATCACACCTGACATTTTTCTCCAGCTGTTCCAGCCTGCCTGGTCACGCTTCTTTTCCACACTCTTCCACACACTTCTCTCTCCACACACTTCCACACACCTCTTTTCCACACTCTCCATTGCTCTGGACAGTTAACCTCAAGTACTTAAAATCCTCCAACTTCTTTATCTCTTCTTACTGCAACCTCACTCTTATATTTGGGTCCCCCTCATTCACACATATATTCTGTCTTGCTGCGACTCACCTTCATTCCCCTCCTTTCCAGGGAAAACCTCCACCTCTCTAGTTTCTCCTCGACTTATTCCCTGTTCTCGCTACACATCACAATGTCATCTGCAAACATCATTGTCCAAGGAGATTCCTGTCTAACTTGGTCTTTCAGCCTGTGCCTCACCAGAGCGAATAAGAAGAGGCTCAGAGCTGACCACTAGTGCAGTCCCACCTACACTTTGAATTCTTCCGTCACACCGACAGCAAACCTCACTGTCTCACAGTCATTGTTCCTTGTCCTTGTACCATGTCCTTCAGCGCTCTGACATACTCCTGTGTCACTTCCTCATGCAATACCACAATTTTTCTCTGGGCACCCTGTCATATGCTTTCTGTAGATCTACAAATACACAATGCAATTCCTTCTGACCTTCACTGTATTTCGCAATCAGCATCCTTAAAGAAAATACTGCATCTGTCGTACACTTTTTAGCATGAAACCATACTGATGTTCACAAATGCTCACTTCTGCTCTAGCAGTCTAGCTTCAACTACTCTTTCCCATAGTTTCATTGTATGGCGAATCAAATGTATTCCTCTGTAGTTACTACAACCCTGCACATCTCCTTTGTTCTTAAACATGATCATGAGTACACTTTGCCTCCATTCTTCAGGCATCTTATCACCATTTAAAGGACAACCGACGTCACTTTTTTGTTTCCTAACTGACATCAGAAAAACGTTTTAGAGCATCTAAAATATCCAAAACACGCAGTATATTTTTTATTCAAATGCAAAACATCAATAAAAATGACTTAAAGTGTCTAAAAAGAACTTCAATTTGAAACTGGAAGTCCCGCCCCCAGTTCGTGACGTCACGCCAAGACGCCAATGCATTGCTGGAGAATCAAAACAATGGCTTCAGATTCGGAGAATATGCTTTTTTGTTACACATCCAGTTATGAATTTGATTAAAATAGTTCTGAAGAGGAAAGCATACATGTTTGAAATTGATTAAAGAATTTATTCCATGCCATTTTGAGGCAACATTGGGGGGAAATGTCTCACCCAAATAGAGGCACAAAATGGCCACCAAGCTGTTGTGAGGAATCAATCAGCCCGTTTACACAGGCTTATAAATTCCTTCCATGGAGCTTGGACGCCCTCTTCTGGCGCAACACGAGGTTTTCAGACCAAACAAGTACAGCAAAATACATTGACGTGATGGAAGGACTGCTACAATGTCTCTTTTTTTTGATCAGGGGCGTTCCTTTAGTGACATCACGTACGGACTCGTCACCAACTCAAAAACAAGACTTCCTGAATATTCAGCGCGAGTCTTAAAACGTAAAATATAGCTATATGCGATGTAATCTTATTAAGATACGCTCAGTAGAAGTCATTTGAAGCCATTTTACAAATTATGGACACAACTTGTCCGGAGACGTCGGTTGTCCTTTAAGATCATGTTGAACAACCCAGTCAGAAACACCACTGCCACCTCTCCTAGAAACTCCCATACCTCCATTGGTAACTCATCAGGCCCAAGTGCCTTTCCACTCTTCATCCTCTTCAGCGCCCTCCTCACTTCATTTTTGCTAATCTTTGCTACATCCTGGTTCACAAAAGTCACATCTTTTACTCTTTGTTCTTTCTCATTTTCCTCATTCATTAATTGTTCAAAGTACTCTTTCCATCTTGCCATCAACAACTGGTACCTGTTAATACATTGCCATGCTCATAGTTTATCCAAATTAACTCCTTCACCTCACGGTCCTCTCCTGTGTCGTCTGGTGTGCCCCAAGGGTCTGTCCTGGGGCCCCTTCTCTTTACCTACCTTCTTCCTCATGGCAATATTTTTCACAATTTTTGCATTCACTTTCACTGCTTCGCGGATGACACCCAACTCTTCCTCTCCAGTAAACCCGACGCCTCTCTTCCACCTTCATCCCTTTCAATTTGCCTCTCAGAAATTAAATCCTGGTTTTCCCATAACTTTCTCAAGTTTAACAGCGAAAAAAAACTAAACTTCTCCTTGTCGGTGCCAAATCCACCCTACACAAAGCAAACAGTTTCTCTCTTACCACTGACAGTTCAACCGTGTCCCCGTCCCTTCAGTTCAAGAGCCTGAGTGTCATCTTCGATAGCTCACTATCTTTCCACTCCCATATAAATAACATAACTCGGTCTGCATATTTCCACCTCCGTAATATCAATCGTCTCCGTCCCTATCTCACCCCTCATACCGCTGCTCTCCTTATCCACAGTCTCGTCACCTCCCGCATCGACTATTGTAACTCAACTCTTTTTGGTGTCAATCAACAATTTCTCCATAAACTCCAACTAGTCCAAAGTTCCTAAAACCCCTTCCTTTCACCACATCACCCCTGTCTTCCTGCAGCTCCACTGGCTCCCTATCAAACTTCGTATTGAATTCAAAATACTTCTGTTTACATTCTAAGCCATCCATAACCTTTCCCCCCAACCCCTATCTGTCTGACCTTCTTCAAATCTCCGTTCCCTCTCTGTCCCTCAGATCCTCATCCTCCCCTCACCTCTATGTGCCTTCTGCCCGTATCACCACAATGGGGTGCAGAGCTTTCAGATGCTCTGCTCCCAAACTCTGGAATTCACTTCCAAACAACATCCGTAATTTGGACAGCCTTCCTACTTTCAAATCCCACCTCAAAATCCATCTGTTTAAAATTGCATTCATGGTCTCGTTCAATCAGCTATTTTATTATTTATCATTTTATTTATGGTTCTATTGTTTTGTGGATTTTTATTGTAAAGTGTCCTTGGGTGTTCTGAAAGGCGCTTGGAAATTAAATGTCTCTCTGATCATGCTCACTGGAGTTTGCCAGTCATCTGAAATGACCTCCTGCCCACCCAGTGCTTGTCTCAACTCCTTCCTGAAAGTCATGCGGCACGCTTCCTTTTTCAACTTCCACCATGTTGTCCTCTGCTCTGCTTTTGGCTTCTTCATCTTCTTCACCACCAGTGTCATCCTACAACACCACCTACCTAAAATGTCTGGCTAGAATAACACAAACCACTACTTCGCAGTCACTGATTTCCTTCAGCTGGCACCGCCTATGCAAAATGTAGTCTACCTGTGTACTCCTGCCTCCACTCTTATTAGTCACCTTATTTTCCTTTGTCTTCTTAAGGACAGTATTAACATTAGCTATTTCCATCCTCTTAGCGAAGTTAACATCTTTGTTTCCTGCGTCAACATGTCAATTGAAGTCTCCACCAATTACAATTATCTCACTTCTAGGGATGTTCTGTATGACTTCATCAAAGTCCAACCTCACATCCTACTTATGGGACATACCCACATTCAATTTCTAGCTTCAGACTCATCATTCTATCTGATACTGTTTTTACTTCTAAGACAATCCTAACAAACTCGTCTTTCCAGATAACCCCAACTCCATTCTCTTTCTGTCTACACCATGATAAAACAACTTGAACCATGAACCTAAGCTTCTAGCATTGCTCCCTTTTCACCTTGTCTCCTGGACACACAGTATGTCTACCTTCCCCCTCTGCATCATGTCAACCAACTCTACTTTTTCCTGTCATTGTTCCAAAATTCAAAGTCCCTACTCTCAGTCCGATACTCTTGGCCTTCCATTTCTCTCTTTTCCTAAGGGCACACTTCCCTCCTCCTTTGAACAACAGTTTTCCACCACCTTGTACGTCAGCAGCACTGATGGCGGTCGTTGTTAACCTGGGCCACGACCGATCCGGCATAAGAGTCAAAGGTTTGATTCACATGTTTTTTTGCCCCATATTTTACATGGGATGCCTTTCCTGACACAACCCTTTATATTTCTCTGGGCTTGGGACAGGCACAAAAAGACACTGGATTGTGCTCCCTTGTGGCTAAATTATCTGAAACTTTCACTCTTCTGACAAAATTCACCTTCATAATTCAATGGTCCATTTGAACAGGCCCATGCACCAAAGAAGAACAAAAAATCCACCAGCAAGATCCCATCCCCAAACAATCAAACGGACCCAGCCAAAGCAGAAAAGGCAGCAGAAAAACCAATAATCATCCCTCACATCAGTCTTAAACTAACAGGCAAAGTCTATCCAGATGTATTGGAATTGCTCCGAAGGAAGGACCTGCCTCCACTACATGAGGTGGAGCCAACAGATACCACTTTGTTTGCTGCATTTAATATGCATCAGTTCCTGTTCTTACCTTTGGGTTCCCTTCTTCAAATTCCATAGGTACTTGATGAGCTTGGTTTAGGAGAGGGCACACTTTCTATCCCTCCACCTATTATATTCTCAGTGATCCATCTACCCAAAAATAGGGAGCGGAATAAAAGACAGCTGAACTGTAACTGTTTTACCTTTCTGAGTCGTTCTGCTGGAGATGAACGGGATGAGAGAAAAGAGGAAGACGATGAAGATGTACAATCGATCAAGGTAAACTTTGCAAATGCACATTCACGTTTTTATGCTGAGCAGAATTTCCACTACACAGCATTTACAAAACATTGAGATTATGTTCAAACAATAGTTTCACTCTGTCTTGATCAAGGGTTTCTGACATTCGTCCTGATAAAATGTATCAATAATTACATCATCTTTCATAATATACTGTATGTTGTCACAGCTTTGTTGGAATCATTCAGCTTTGGGGAGGAAGTTTTTATCCCTCAACAAATCCCGATCATGATATTTCTTACCATAATGATGAATGAAAGAGCTATTGTATTCCATTGTGATGACGCATGGGCTCGCCTGTGCATGTACAAAAAAACTGGTGTTCTTTAGTAGCTAAGGCTTCTGAGATTCTGCAGGTTCAAATAAAGAAACATGCGAGACTGCTTTGGCCGTCATTTCCATGACTAATGTTGTGCCCTGTGGTCCAAGGGATGCTAATAGCAAAGTTAGGGAGAACATGAATATACATCAGGGGTGGCCAACCAGTCAGAGACTAACAGCCACATTTTTTACGATGTTACTACAGAGCCACATTATACAGATGGGCACACATGAACATCACCCCATCCCTCACACACACAAACCTCTGCTCAGGCAGATTTATTATGAATATCACATTTGAAATAGAAAATCAACAAATACGTATATCCGAAATTGACTCCTGACGTACTAAAACCACAGGCACATTTTCAACAAAGAACACTGTCTTACACACACAAACTCAGTTCAACCAAGTCCACAATATAATAATTTACAATCGCGTTTTTCTCTTACTACGCATGTTGGATCATGTATATTATACATGATCCTAAAAACGATAGTTTCAGCACTATATACTACTACTACTATTACTACTACTACTACTACTACTACTACTACTACTACTACTACTACTACTAATAATAATAATAATAATAATAATAATAATAATAATAATAATAATAATAATAATACATTTCATTTATAAGCGCCTTTCAAAATGCTCAAGGACACTTTACAGTCACAGGTTATTTTTTCTGCGGGTGAGCAGCGGCAGCTTGTCTTTAGAGTGTATTAATTTAAATACATTATGGATTGATTGCAAATCACTGTGTTTTTGTCACTCTCCGAACGAGGATGACGGAGGCTGACTCGTCGGAACGTAGGGGAATGTGGGATTTAAATGCAGACGACAGAGACGGACGACCTTGCAGGATGTTTTATTCTCGAACAAAAGGTGCTGGTCAGAGAAACACGCGGACCAGGAATATAACAAATGAAATAAATCTAAAAACACAGCGAGTAGGGAAGTAGGGGGTGATCCGACCCAACTACTGCGCTTAAAAAGCAAATGGCACACGGGGGTGCAAAAGTTTGCAATCCCGGAAGATTATAATAATTCACGGGACGCGGGTAAACACCTCGGACCGGCAAACGCACGCACCGTAGAAATAGTCCAAGATACGGTCGAGATACGAGGTCAGTCAATAATCCGGCACGAGCGAGGTGAACGCGACCCGTATAAATGCCCCGTGTCCGTGATTAGAGAATTGACAGCAAGTGGAGGGCGGCAGGGAGAGGCAGCCCCCGCTGTCAACTCGCACGTGACAATTTTGTTTTTACTTAAGTTTTACGTCTTTACTTCGATGGAATTGGTTTGCATATTGCTTATTTTAAATGCGAATGAGTAAGTGGATGGATGGATGAAATTTGAAATAAATATGGCCATAGTTCATTGATGTGCTTAGATTGTGAGTGATTTTTTGTTTATTTTTAATTCAATTGATTGTCATTTGCCTGAGTGTACATCAGCATGCTTTCTTTTCCTGTCTGTCAACTTGTTGACTCCAGTGAGAGTTGGCATTCAATCACTTACACGCACGCACACACCCACTCTCTCACACACGTGCGCACGCACACACACACATACACACTAAAGTCAAGCATGCTTTTGTCTACCATTTTAAGAAATCTGTGATGTAGTTGCACTTGTCCATTTATTTTACACTTTGAAATTGTCAATTTTTATCCATGGCAATTATTTTAATTATGCACGTTACCAAGGTGGGGCGGCCCGGTAGTCGAGTGGTTAGCACACCGGCTTCACAGCGGTCCCGCGTCCCGGTCCGGCCTCCCTGTGTGGAGTTTGCATGTTCTCCCCGGACCCGCGTGGGTTTTCTCCGGGCCCTCCGGTTTCCTCCCACACTCCAAAAACATGCATGGCAGGCAGATTGACCACTCCAAATTGTCCCTAGGTGTGAGTGTGAGAGTGACTGTTGTATGTCTTTGTGTGCCCTGCGATTGGCTGGCAACCAATTCAGGGTGTCCCCCGCCTCGTGCCCGAAGACAGCTGAGATAGGCTCCAGCATCCCCCGCGACCCTAATGAGGAATAAGCGGTACGGAAAATGAGATGAGAGAGAGAGACTTTACCAAGGTTCTTTATGCAGGTATAGTAGTATAAAAATCCAAATTTTAGTCTTGTGTTTCCGCTATCTCTGATAAGGCTATTCCTGTCGCATTTTAGTAAGTTTTCAAATAACAAATTAAACCCTTCATGCAACAAACATGATACCCGCTGTTACCTGATGACATGATAAACTGAAAAATAAAAAAATGAGGCATATTCCAGGGTTTTTTCAAAGAGGATTTTCATCACATTTTACTGCCAGGACACCTTATTTTAACAAACAAAAGCAAAAGTAAAAAATAAAAAAAGCTGATTCAAAAATCGCCCCCCCCCCCCCCAAAAAAAAAAAAAAAAAAAAAAAAAACAGATGACTATGAATGAAGCATAGTCATTTATTTCCAAGCCTCTCAGGAATCTTTGAAATGTTTCTGTTGAACCGCAATTCAAAATTGATAAGGTAGTTTTATCATTGCATGATCATTATAAAACTATTTAAATTGCCCTTAAGGGATTTTCTTTCATCAACAAAATGTTCCCGCTAATTCTGTTCGAATGTATGTGTATACAACCAATTTGAACGTATGTATCCCCTTTTCAATTGAAATATCATGCTGACTATGTAGTAGTAGTAGTATGTGTCTACATCACGCTGCAATCGTTCCTTGCATGCGTTATTGTTTGTGGTCTACCCTGTGTGGTGTGATGTTAAAAATAAAGGAACAAATGAATGAATGACTGAAATTACATTGTTATATTGTATGTCTTTGTGTCTAACAGACACCAAAAGGTCGCAGAGCAAGTGCAAAGCTAATGAAGGAAAAAGATAAGAAGGGCAGAGAAAGTCAGAAGAGTGTCAAAAGACCTGCTGCCCTTCCAAAAGCCAAAGGTTTGGAACAAACTTTAACTTCGGCACTTGTGTCTTCGACACCTGATCTCACAGAACAAGATCCCCACAATGCAAGTGTGGAGCTGAAACGCAACCAGAGGTAAAACAACAACAAAGAAAAACATTCCATTTAATTTACACTTTTTATGGTCCAGCCCAATGGCTAAATTTGCTGTTTTCTTAATGTATACACATTGCTGTGGATTGCAAATTGTTGGATAGTGTGCATTGGAAGCAACTTCAAACCACCTCAAATTGGTTGCCCGCCAATCACATGGCACAATGAGAGAACCATTCATGCTCGCAATCACACCAAGGGGAAATCTAGAATGTACCATGAGCTTGCCATGCATGTTTTTGAATGTGGAAGAAAACCAGAGGAACCGGAGGAAACCCACGCAGGCACGTCGAGAACATGCACACTCCACACAGGGAGGATGGAGCTGGAATTTGAGCCCGGGACTTCTGCAGTATGAATTCAGAATCAGAATCATCTCTATTGGCCCACTATGTAGAACACACAAGGAATTTGTCTCCTCTCATACATGCTGCACTAATATCATCATAACAACGACATAACAAATAACTATGGAAGGACATCATGAAATATATATATATGAAGTGTACGATTCTGCAGTGTTTCCTCCCAATGACAGCTGTGAGACAAAGTGCAGAGTGCTTTAAATTATCTGGTGCTGTGGAATATACAGTGTAGATAAGTGAAAGTGGTTCAAGCGCATATAGAATTGGAGAAAAATGATAGCGGTAATCAGAATCACAATCAGAATCAGAATCATCTTTATTGCCAAGTATGTAGGACACACAAGGAATTTGTTTCCGGTAGAACACGCTGCACTAGTATCGTTGTCAAAAAAACTGCTAAGTGGCACTATACAGTTCCATTTTGGCTACTGTTGAAAGAGTTCAAAGAGTTAATGGCTTGGGGGAAGAAGCTGTTTAAATGTCTGCTGGATTTGGTGCGCATGGATCGGTAGCGCCTGCCTGAGGGGAGTAGCTGGAAAAGGTGGTGGGCAGGGTGCGGAGGGTCCAGTAGGATTTTCCGCGCCCTAGTTTGGATTCTTGCAGTGTGCAAGTCCTCGAGAGTGGGTAGGGCGGTGCCAATGATTTTTTCCGCCGTCCTAACTGTCCGTTGAAGTCGGATTTTGTCCATTTTTGTGGCGGCCCCGAACCAAACGGTGATGGAAGAACACAGGATGGATTCGATGACAGCCGTGTAGAAATGTTGCAGCACCTCCTGTGGCAGGCCATGCTTCTTTAGCAGCCTCAGGAAGTACATTCTCTGTTGGGCCTTTTTCAGGATAGAGTTGGTGTTGACCTCCCACTTCATGTCCTGGGAGACTGTGATTCCCAGGAACTTGAAGGTCTCAACGGTTGACACCAGGCAGTTGGATAGTGTGAGGGGTAGCTGTGGTGATGGATGTTTCCTGAAGCCACCATCATCTCAACTGTCTTGAGCGTGTTCAGCTCCAGGTTGTGACGGCTGCACCAGAGCTCCAGCTGCTCCACTTGTTGTCGGTACGCAGACTCGTCGCCGTCTTTGATGAGACCGATGACCGTGGTGTCGTCTGCGAACTTTATGAATTTGACAGCTGGGTGCGTTGAGGTGCAGTCGTTCGTGTAGAGAGAGAAGAGCAATGGAGAGAGGACGCATCCCTGCGGGGCTCCAGTGCTCGTGGTTCGTGTTGTGGATGATATATTTCCCAGTCTGACCTGTTGTGTCCGTCCTGTCAGGAAGCTGAGGGTCCACTGGCAGATCGTGGGGGACACACCAAGCTGGAGAAGTTTGGGGATGAGGAGTTCTGGGATGATGGTATTGAACGCAGAGCTGTAGTCCACAAACAGGATCCTTGCGTAGGTTCCTGTGTTGTCAAGGTGGTCGAGGATGTGGTGCAGTCCGATGTTGACTGCATCCTCCACAGACCTGTTTGCCCGGTAGGCAAACTGAAGAGGATCTGGCAGAGGTCCGGTGATGTTCTTTAGGTGTTTCAGCACGAGGCGTTCAAAGGACTTCATGACCACAGACGTCAGAGCGACAGGTCTATAGTCGTTCAATCCCGAGGGTGCTGGTTTCTTTGGAACTGGGACAATAGTAGACTGTTTGAAGCAGGATGGGACTTCACACTGCTCCAGGGATCTGTTGAAGATTTGTGTGAAGACCGGAGCCAGCTGGTCAGCGCAGACTCTCAGGCAGGAGGGGGACACTCTGTCAGGTCCTGCAGCTTTCTTGATCTTTTGCTGCTTGAAGAGCCGTCTAACGTCCAGTTCGTGGATCTGTAGGGCAGAGGGCGGAGATACGGTAGTTTCTGGTAATGGTGGGCAGACCGGGGAAATGGTGGTGTCCTTTTCAAATCGGCAAAAGTATGTATTTAACTCATCAGCCATACCATTGTTGTACACTGCTTGGGGGGAAGGTAAACGATAATTTGTTATTGCTTTCAGGCTATTCCACACCGATGCAGAGTCGTTAGCGGAGAACTGTTTGTTAAGCCTCTCCGCATAACTTTTCTTTGCGATGTTAATTTCCTTCGTCAGCCTGTTTCGGGCGAGTTTGTAAACTGCTCGATCGCCGCTTTTAAATGCGAATTCTTTCTCTTTCCTAAGCTGCCTGAGTTTGGGAGTGAACCATGGCTTGCTGTTTGTTCCACATGATTATGCAAAATTCCAGCAGCTCATGTATTTTGTTTTTCTACTTTCATTCCTTTCATCACTTTGCTGCTGTGAAATGTAAATTTCTCCACTGTGAGACTAATAAAGGCATATCCAATCCAAAAATTGCATGTGCCGCTATACACGACGATTTGGGTTAATTTTTAGGGAGTTAATGGCTCAAGGGAAAAAAAGCTGTTTAATTGTTTGCTGGATTTGGTGCGTATGGATAGTTCGCGCTTGCCTGAGGGGAGTAGATGGAAAAGGGGATGGGCAGGGTGCTGGGGGTCTAGTATGATTTTCCATACCCTTGTCTTGGTTCATCTGGTGTGCATGTTCTCAAGAGTGGGAAGGGAGGTGCCAATGATTTTTCTGCCGTCTTGACTGTCAATTGCAGTCAGATTTTGTCCTGTTTTGTGGCAGCCCCAAAACAAACCATGATGGAAGAACACAGGGTTGATTCGATGAGTGCTGTGGAGAACTGTTTTAGGACTGTGACGAGTCAATGCACTAACCAATCAACTTCTGGTCCGCCCTATTGTGCAATTTAAAAAACAAATATTTACTGTATTTATTTTATAGAAAAGGGACCTGTGTATTAATGAACAATTATTTCTAAATGTGTCAGATTACAGCAGTTGGCTCGTTTTAAATGTAGTACAGTAGAGGAGGGACATATACCGCTACTTGTACATTGAATTGCCTAGCACTTGGATTCAGTTAATTTGAGCAAAGCATTGCTGGCTTCCCCAAACTTTTTGAGAATAATCAAAATTTAAAATGTTATGTAATTTAGGTAATCTGCTTGTCCTTTAACACTTGCGTTTTCTGCTCTTCCCGTAACGCATCCAAATCCTTTTGCTCAACATATTATTTTGCACACATTATCAGCAAGAGCGAACAAGCAATACTAATATATTTGGCAAATATAGTTGTCATCTGACTATATCGGGGCTCCATGTGTTTGTGTCTTTGTGTGCAGCCTCACAACATTTCGCTGGGTTGTTCCAGCGAATGGACAAGTGGTGTTGAAGATATGGTTTTACTCCAGCTCCCCTGGAAAATTTGAACAGACCTTCAACTTTGAGATACTCGGGACTCACAAAGTCTATCAGCTTCTCTGCAAAGGAATCTGCACATTTCCATCCTTCTGCAAAGACTACAAGTCAGTCATTTATAATTAAAAATGTACAGCATTATATTGACAGTGTTTGAAATAGCGTCTGCCCGGTGGCCCGGGACGTACAACTTTTACGTCGGGCGTACAACTTTGAAAACATCTCGGCCCAGATGGCCGACAACTTCTTCAAGAAAAAAAGTGTTTTTTCTTTTCAAATCAAACGTTTGTTTTACTCAATAAAGCAAAAGCTACAAACAAAACACTACGAGCCGCGTGGACGCCACTTTCTCAGCGGCTTGCAAAACTTTAAAGTACACTTGCATACTCGGCACCGGCAGCCAATGAGAAGCTTCGGACTACACCCTGACTGAAAAGTGTACTTCAGAGTATTGAAAGCCGCCGAGAAAGTGGAGTCCATGTACCGTTGAACAGACAACACAATGCATATGCTGCATTGTACACCATGACGACAAATGGCAACTGGAGCTAAATCTTCAGCAAGGTATATTTCCCATAAATTAGGCACGGGAGCATTTGTGGTTGGTACTTCCTTAATTTTAAAAAACCCTTTAAACTTCGCAACAATGTTTTTATGTATTTTTTGGCGATTAGATGTCTTTATGTGTTCTAAGTTGTGAAAAATTGGGCAGGCAACTTTATGGCCGGGCGGGCAATTTTTCAGAGTTGTCTGCCCGGGTGTCCACTAACTTTTTGTCATGTGTTTCAGACACTGATATTGTACTTATTGAGCTGTAATGATGCGACTTGTTTTTCACTACAATATGTTTCTACTATCTGTAAAATTACACTGTAGTTGGAAGATAAAACAAAGAAATTGCTACTGTTTACGGATTGAGCCGATAATATACACTGCATATTAATGAGGAAATATTTATTAATCACTTATTTTTCCCCAGAGTTCTTTTTCCCTATTGTCGAGATGTGCCAAAATTCATCCAGGGGATCAAGAGGACATACGTCATCAATCCTGGATTCTATGAGTTTGGACCATTACTCTGCAGCAAGACCAGAGACAGGTGCACGAGAAGAGCAATGAGGCTGGATTTTTTTCCCTGCAGCACATGATTTGGATATGCCTGTTTACAGGTACAAAGACAATCGGTACCCAGAAAACACAGAGAGAATGATGATCAAAAATAATTCCGGACTTGAGGCTGAGATTCAGTTCCATTTCCAAAATGACACACAGGCCATGACATATATGTTGGATCCTCCCATCATGATTCTACAACCTGACCAGGAGCAGGTAATATGTTTACTGTCACTTCAAATTGCCTCATAAAAATCATTGTGTTCACTTGCCACTTCTCTGATCTATCACTACAGGAAAATGATGAGGCACCATTTATTTATTTATGTAATTATTTATTTATTTATTTTTGACTTCTGCTAGCCATTGGCCATCTGAGCTTTAATGCACCAGTGCTTTCTTTTTTTTTTTTGGTCACGGTTGTATTGTCTATTTCCAGGGTTTGTGCAATGGTTCGGGTTGTTTTTTCCATGTTCCAATTGGTTATTTCTCACACCTCAACATCTTTCTGCTTTTTACGTTGCTCTTAACGAGTATCAATATCATCTTTGGGGACATACCCTTCATCTGAAACTGAGAATAGACACTTAATGCAATGTATTGTTTTAATATAAGGATTCTCTTAACGTAATATGAAAAACTTTTACTGTATGTCTGTTTTCGCATTATATTTGATGTGTCCATTTTCATATTATATTGGATGATTATTCTACCTTCTCAGGAGTTGACGGTCTGGGCTTACCCAACAACTCCGGGAGAAATCAAGGACAGTATTGTGTGCTGTGTCAAGGATAATCCAGAGATTTTCACCATCTCACTCTCATGCTTGGGCGTAAAACCAGAGCTGGAGCTCGAAAGCAAGCGGATGAATTTCAACAGGGTTTTACTCCACAGGTAGAGTTGCTTTTCCAACAATCTGCCCTGTTTCCCATCCATCAGAAGCTTTATCTATCATAATATCGAAATGAAACTCTGTGTCTTCTGCACTAAAGGCAGGAGAGTCGAAGTGTGAAGCTTCACAACAGGACTCCTCTGCCAATATCTTGGAGGCTTCATGGATTAGAGGAACTAGGCGATGAATTCAGTGTATCTCAAGACCACAGTGTTGTTTTACCCAACACTTCCCTTCTTTTGACAATGCACTTTTTGGCCAAAAAGCCATTGAATATTAAAAAGCAATTACGCCTTGAGGTAAATTACAATTATGGAAGGATTGGGAGTGTTATTAAGCAGGTCAGTTTCACCCATGATATGTATGAGATGTATATACATATATATATATTTTTTTCTCTCCCAGGTTTCAGATGCAGAAAATATTTTGGGTGTTTTATACACTGACAAAATACAGGTCTCTGCAGAAGGCTTTGATATAGCTATGGACATCACGCCAGGTACAGCTCTAAAGAGTTGAAAGTACACAATATGAAAAATATTTTTTTGAGATGAAGATATGGCATAGTTTTTCCAGGTTAATAATCAATCTAATAATTTGTGGCAGATGGCTGTCTGGATTTTGGAACTATAAAAGTCTATGAAGAGGTAGAACGTACCATCAAACTGAAAAACCAAGGAAAATATGAATTTGTATACAAGTGAGTCTCGTCTGTATTTAATGTGTGCCTCTGTAATACTGCATTACTACCGTTGTAATTCTACATTACTGTTGAGACTCCATCTTTTTTTTTCTAAACAAGAATTTTAGTTGGGGACAAAAACCCAAACTTAATCTCAGCCTTCACAATGTCGCCTGCAACTGGTACCTTAATTCCTCGTAAAAAGTACACATCAATTCAGATTGTCTGCAAACCCAAGAAGGAAGTCTCCGTCACAGACAAGCCTGTCCTTTCCTGTCAGGTAAGACTACTGCAGACATCCACTAAACGCACGCACACACACACACACACAAATACACACGCACACACACACACACACACACACACACACACACACACACACACACACACACACACACACACACACACACACACACACACACACGCATGCGTGTGTGTGTGGGTGCAAAAATAACATGTATATAAAGGGAAGTCCACCTCTTTCAATTGCGTACAGTTCTGCAAAAACTTACATACTTTGATTATTTTACTCTCTTCCTGATTATAAGTATGTGAATGATCTCAACTGAAGCGAGAGATTTCAATCATGAACAGTGATTTCCATCCAGTTGTAATTCTAATACATCTGTTTTTTTTTCATTTATCAGAGATCTTGCACTGAGTGTATAAAGACCGGCCGCCTGGTGGAATGTTTTAGCACCTCATAGTACAGAGGTCATAGGTTGGAGTTCATTCATGTGTGGGGTTTGCATGCTCTCCCAGTGCCTGTGTGAGTTTTCTCTGGGTATTCTGGTTTCCTCCCAGAAATTCGAGAAAAAAAAAACAGACATGACAGGCTGATTGAACACTCAATAGTGTGAGTGTGAGCGCGGATGGTTGTCCGTCTGTGTCTGCCGTGCAATTGCCTGTCAACCAATTTAGGGTGCCCCACACCTACTACCCTAAGACAGCTGGGATAGGCTCCAGCACCACCCGCAATACTTGTGAGGGTAAAGCGGATTAGATGAATGAATGGATGAGTCGTAAAGACTGAGTATTGATGGCAGTGGCTTACAATTCAGGTATTAGTGTCATTGTGGAGCAGCTTCTAAGGCAAAAAAAAATCCAGCTCTTAATGACCTAGTTTATATTGAGTTGTCAGCAGCAACTACTAGATTATAGTGGGGGATATATGTGTCGTGATAGACGCAATTATGCTTACACACAGCAGATCCTGTGTTCAGTAGTGCAGTGGAGAGCCTGGAAAAATATGGGTAGAAATGAGCTCACTCTGCAGAGAGCAGACAGCGATTTATGATGACACATAATGTACCGGTACAGTTTCACCTATGAATGTTGTTCAAATGTCCTCACTGATTTAAAAAAAGTACATGAACAATTTGAAGTGGTGATGTAAGAAATTGCACTTGTCTTCTGCAGGTAATTGAACCAAGCATTGGGGATGGAGGACATATTGTAGCCATTTTGCCCATCAATGTTACAGTCCAGTCCGTCTTTTCCAGGTTTAATTTCAATTTTCAACATTGTTTTCAACATTTTGTTCAAAAAATATGTGACAGTAATAAAATGCTTGTTTTAGACATGGCAGAAACATCATTTTGGTTTTAGAATGATTACAACATGTATATTTTTTAATTTGCTCTAGGTACACGATCTCACCTTCATGTGACATCAATTTTGGTCCTCTTGTTTATGGCTCCAAGAAAAGTCAGAACTTCATCATTGAAAATAACGGAATATTTGAGACCCATTACACTATCTCCTGTGTGGGCATCGGCATTTGCCCTCGAACAAGGCAGGGGTAGGGCAGCACCACGGCATGACAGCAGATTAACACAAATATTTCTGTGCAGTGTACATGATTGTGTTTTACTTTGTCTGTGCATAATCTGTGCCCCATCAGAGGAAATACTGTATAACGCTAAATTGTATTTGGTGTCATTTTGTGCCGGTCACAGTGGAAAGAAAGCCACTCGTGAGAGCACTTCAGACAAGTCTCATACACCCGGGACCAAAATGAGGAGTGAGTCCTTTCAGAAAGACACAAACGTCTCGCAGGTGAGAGACGCCACATGGAAATAAGTCAATGGGCAATGTTTGATGCAAATTGTTATGCTTTTAGTGATTCAAATAGCGTATTGTGTCCCCCATGTTCAGTCACAAATGACATAAACATCCAGGGCTTGGGACCGGCACAATACATATGTCCCTTTGTGGCTACAGACCAACCGTTCTCAAAATGTTGTCAAAACTTCTGCTTTCAATAATAGGATCGAAGCTAATGTTGTTAGCGAACGATTGCTACTTTATGTGTCCCAGTATGTGTCGGTTAACATAAGCTAAATACATTAGACTCTTGTTTTCTGGCCCAGTGCATGTCAGGTCGGAAGCGAGGACTCAACTTTGTTTGGGTGCCGTAATTTACAACATAAAAGTTGTACTATTTTAGGTGTGATCACAATAGAAGTGACTTTATTTACTGCCAATGGAACCAGCTCTTTTCATTCTCTTTAAAAACGACAGTTGAGAGGTGCACAGTTTTTTGATATGATGGAAGGAGAAACTTGATCCCATGCAGGAGATCAAAGCATGCAAATGTCGATTAGAAACTGCCCTCCACAGCTACACCAGCGCAAGTCGGATGTTTTATAAATATATATTTAAAAAAATCGAGTTGTAATACATGCAATTGTCTTCTGCAGTGATCAGAGTTTGATGCATACTGTTGACAAATTTATTAATGAACGTTGATGACCTCCAGTTATGAAGACATTGGCCATCAACTGATATACTGTATATTCACAAATTTTAAAGAATCTCAAATTAACATACATTTAAAATGTAAAGGATCTGTCTGATACTGCGTGTCTCATGTAGTTCAATTCATCTTTGATGCTGTCCACACATAGGCTACACAGTATAAGAAAGTCATCGATGGGTTTTCCAGATATTTTGAATACTGACCTTTTCTTTTTCTACAATTCAGAATCGACTCAGCACAGGGGTATTTGCGGTGTTTCCTTGCACGGGAACGATGCAACCAAGGATGCGGCAGGCAGTGACAGTTGAATGTATCGCTGAACAGCTCGGCAGCTGGAGCCAGAATTTGCTCATAGACATCAGTGGTCGTGACCCCTCAGACCACCCAGACGGCATACCATACAAACTGATAGCTGAAATTTGTAGGCCAGGTGAGAACTGCTTGGAGTCACTCTTACCTCTTAAAATTGTTGAGCCCTAAGTATCGATACTTTTTGTGGCTTCATACCAGATCTTAATTGAAGGAGCACAATTATCTCAAAAATGTACATTCCTACGCAAAGAACTAGCCTTTTAATTTTCGGCCTGCCCTCCAATAAGCCCTCGAAAGCTGAACATATTTTATTCAAACTCTGTTTGAACAACTTCCCAGGGAAACCGTTGTGAAGTGATTTAATTGGTTACAGTCTGAAACTGTCACCAACAGACATGGAAAGAAAAATATACCATATTTTCCGGTGTATAAGGCGCACTCCCATTGAATGGTGTATTATCAAACTTTTTCCATATACAGTATGTATAAGTCGCACCAGAATATAAAGGGCACCTTCAATGAATGACATGTTTAAAAAGGTTTTCCATATACAGTATAAGGCACATCACATTATAAAACATTAGAGTGAAGGCTGGAATTACGTTTTATATATCCCAGCATGAACCACACATTACTTCTACAGAGGGAAAATGAGTCGTGGCTGCTGACAGTAGTTGCCAGACCTCTTGTGGGTCAATATTGCTTCAAATATAAGGCGCACCTGCGTATCGGGCGCAGTGTCATCTTTTGAAGAAAATCAAGGCTTTTGAGTGCGCCTTAGAAAATATAGTAAATTTCGCAATGTAAGATGTTCCCTGTCATTTTTCATGACCAGACCCTGAAGCAGTCGTTCTTAAACTGGGTTCGATTGGAGATGTGAGACAATCTCTTTTCGTTAATGGATGCTACAGCTTCATGTTTGCTTTCAACATTTAGCTTTTAGTCGACGTGCATATTCCACCATGACGTCAATGATCCACTGGTGAAAATGATGCTTTGATCCTCTCCTCTTTCATCTAGAACTGCCAAGAGGATATAGAAAGTGCTTAAGAATTACTCTCTTTGTGATATCATATTGTTTTTGTTGTCATATTATTTATTTTTGTTCTTTTGACTTCAAAATAGTGCTGCGAGAGTGGATGCCTTTTCAGCAGCTCATGTATTTTATTTTTCTACTTCTTTCATTCCTTTCATCTTCCTTTCAGAACTTTGCTGCTGTAAAATGTAAATTTCTCTGCTGCGAGACTATCCATTCATCCATTTTCCGTACCGCTTATTCCTCATTAGGGTCGCGGGACCAATCCGATTGAACACTAGGGGTTCGGTGAGTCGGTCTCTGGGGTTCGGTGGATCCTCCGCCGCAGAGGTCCACCCCTCAGTCTAGTCTGCAGTTAGTGGGCACAGTCATTGAAATCGTCCTGCTCTTAGATTTCCTACGGTCCGCTTTAACGTCGCTGGTGAATGCAGCAGAGTGAGACTTCCTATCAGACTGCTTGAAGAGGTTCTGTATATGTGTCTGAGTGAGACTCCTTCCAAATATTTTAATCCATGCTAACTATGTCGGGCAAAAAAAGAAAGTGGTCAGATGAATATGTAAAACACGCATTTACATGTATCGCAGAACGTGACGTGTGTCAGCGTCCCATCTACTGATTTGCAATGCCAAGTTGAGCAACTCAATTCATTTTGTGAACCGGTCAAAAAATTGTTAATTTTTTATTAAAGAAGGGTTCGGTGAATTAACATATGAAGCTGGTGGGGTTTGGTGCCTCCAACTAGATTAAGAACCACTGCCCTAAAGTCTTCAGTCATTTTCTACTTTATGTACAAAAAAATTCTCTCAAATATTCATCCTCCACCTCACATTGGTGGGCTTTATCATTTTTGTTTTATTTGTCAGCATTATCAGGATTTGGACTAGTCACAATGAGTTCCATATCAAGTTCATAGGTCATCATTCTATTTCCTCTATTTACCATCCATCATCTTTCAAATGTGGATATAATCATTTACTTCGAGATCAGACGTTGACTTTCGCTGGTTGAGTTGCACATTGTCCGACTTTTGGGGCCAGGAACCAGACAATTTAAGTATCTATTGACGGCTATGTACTAAGGGCCCTAGAAGGAGGTGCAGTGATAAAGTGTATTCTATTCTGTCTTCTCTTGGTTTTCTCTTCATGAATTGACTATTTTTTTCTTTTTTTTTTGTAATGAAGGCATCGTATTGGACATGGCCTCTATCTTTGAGGAGCACCATATATGTCAAAGCGCCAGTGAGTTAACATTGGAACAATTTTTCAGTGCTGAACAAGTTTTTGTTCTGGATGACAACAAGCTCATTTTCAACAAAATTCTCGTGGGACAAACTTCTCAAGCTCGCTTAAAACTCACCAATAACAGCAAGGTGCCATACACGCTCAATTTGAGCATCAGATATGTTGGCATTAAGGTAAACATCTCTCGATTCTGTGGAAGGATACATTCTAATTGAAGAATGCATCAAATGATAAATATAAATAAAGGTATTCTGATTCTGATTCTGATCATTGTTGTGATTGATTATTTTCCTCCAGATATCTGGCAATGTCGATGTTTTTGAATTGTCTTCTCCAACACTGTTTGTTCCCGGCCAATCCCAAGCATTCACATCTTTAAGCTTCACGCCACATACGATGCATATTTACAATGCTGTGTTTGAGGCTACATTCGATAAAAGCAGCAGGTATAGTTTCAGGATGTTATCATGTTTTTTTTAAATCCTTTGAATCATTTCTAAGAGGCATGTTCATTCAAGTTTTGCCCCCTCTCTTTGTTAAAGAATAACAACAAACTTAAAGAGCAAGGTCCTGGAGTTTGATATAATTGGTGAAGGATGTCTGCCGGTTGTGTCTGTGATACGTCCGGCCAGTAAATCAAACCCAGCCCTGCTGTTTAGACGGACATTATTAGGACGTACTCATACGCTTCCCTTGGTGCTATTAAATGATGGCACTGTACCAGCTCAGGTGAGAAAACATAACCTTGTTTTCTTGCTTCATTTGATTGTCAATATTGTGTGCCAACATTTAAACGAAATATATCATTTATGAAACAAAAATCATGTTTGCCTTAATAATAATAATAATAATAATAATAATAATAATAATAATAATAATAATAATAATAATAATAATTAATACATTTCTAAGCGCCATTCAAAACTCTTAAGGACACTTTACAGTCACTGTTTTTCTTTGTTTTGTTTTTTTGCATATAGGTCCAGATTGACATGACGGATAAACACAATGTGTTAACACTCAGAGCATTTCCTGAAAACAAATGCGGGACTATCAACTTCTCTCAATTTGAGGACACCCTTGACTCTGGTAATAATTATCATCATACTAATAATTCTTTTCATTGAAATTTTCCGTAAAGGGTAATTTGCCTGTGAATATCAAGACTTTTATTGGTGTGCACTGTATTGAATCTATGACCCTACCAATCCAATCTGTGTCAAAATTATGATGCTGTCCACTTGTTTGTGTTTTTATTTACCAAATAAAGACACCTTTACAATGATTACATTGGTTTTAATTCAGCTGTTCTTCTCAACAGCGCTTCGGTTAGTTCACAGAGCTTGCTTGAAACTTGAGGTAAACGAGAAGGTTGAATTTGAGGTCACTTTCACTTCAAACAAACCTCTGAAGGTGGATGACAAGATTTCAGTGCAAGTGAAGGGCAGCCTTTACAGCAATACTACAATCCAAGTGACTGGAGAGGCTTACCAGCAACTTGTCAGTCTTGACAACCTCAGAAAGCCGCCCAGAGAAATGAATCCTAACTATGATGAGGAAGGTAAGAGTTAAAATGTTGTAAGAACAAACGACCCCTAAGACTAGGGGGCAGTACAATTGCGAGATTGTACCATACAAAAAAATAAATAAATTTTATATATATATATATATATATATATATATATATATATATATATATATATATATATATATATATATATATATATATATATATTATATATATATATATATATACAGTAAAGTCTCGTTATATCGATATTCAAGGGAGTCCGAAAAAATATCGATATAACCGGGACTATCGATATATCAGACCCTGTTTGCATGTAATTTTCTCCGTGCGTGCATAGAAATAGTAGCGATATAACCGGGACTATCGAACTATCGATATATCCGATATCGATATAACGAGACTTTACTGTGTGTGTGTATATATATATATATATATATATATATATATATATATATATATATATATATATATATATATATATATATATATATATATATATATATATATATATATATATATATATATATATATATATATATTTTTTTTTTTTTTTAAGTAGTATTAATTGGTTTCCACAAACCTCACAGAAGAATCTTTTTTTATTTTATATAAAAATGATGGATGGATGGTTCAGCATACTGGTTTTTACCTTTTAGATTAGTGTTTCAGACAATGATGCACAGGGATGCTATACAGCCTGGCTGCCAAGTCATAGCCACACAAACTATGTGCCAAGGAAGTTAATTGAATGATCACAATTTTAAATGTAATACACCATCTTTTGTGTCTCCACAGATTATTCTGACTTGCTCAGTTTTGGTCACTGCAATGTTGCTTGTCCAGTCAAAGAAACTTTCACTTTGATGAATCATAGTAGCAGCGACCAGGTGGTCAGATTTGAGTGGCCCTCTGAGGACTCCAATCTCACCTTTTCACCACAGGTAAACACTGTCGAGAAGACTGCTCTCAAATTCTAATATACATTGATTGATTGGTTGTTTATTATTTATTTACTGCTTTTGTGCATAGACAACTGAAACTGGTTCAGAATTAGCATTTGCATTCATATGGATTTTCTGTACCACTTATCCAAATCAAGGTCTTGAATAAACCGGAGCCTGTATGTTCTTCTATAACTTCCCGCGATCATAATGTTTATATTTCTCTTATATTTCACGTGGAAAGGTTGGTCACCTCCATGCAGGCTGCTCTAAGGAAGTGACAGTGATCTTCTGCGCCAAAGGACGAGTGACACTAACAAGACAGCTAATTACATGCAAGATTTGTCAGGTGACATTCCAGCTGCCACTGGATCAGGTTCCGGACTGGGATGACCGAAAGAAGACAACACAGGGTTTATTGACACAGCCACAACAAACTGGAAGGAATAAGGTACACATGCTATTTCATTTCTTGAAAATGGAAACATTTTGCATCTCCGTACACAACTGCATCTGTTTATCTATGCACAGAAACAACATTGTGAGCCAGGTTGCTCCGTGGTCAAGGGCTCAGATTGGGATTTGCATTTACGTGTCAGTGCAATATGTGACTTTGTGAAGTTTAGATGCAACACAACAAATATCCGATTTAAAGACACCTTGGCTTTCCAAAGCAGCACTCACCAGTAAGTTGATCTCTTATCTCTCCTAGAGACATTTCAAGTGTTCATAATACATATACCTTCTTGGCCCGGATATAAGACGGCCCTAACTATAAGACGAACCCCTCATTTTCAAGACTCAAGTTTGAAAAAAAAAAAGCTTTTTTGAACGCCTAATTTATTTTGATAAAGAAAATAATTACTACCCATCTGAAACAGATGATTCTAATAATATATTTGAGAGAAAAAGCATGTTATTTTGCCTCATTCAAATCTTAATGTCTGAACATTTAAATATGTAAACCCAAGTGCAATCACATTCCTAAATGAATGACTTCTGGTTTTTGAAATGTAAATTAACCAATCCATTGTGATAAAACAACAACATTGCAATAAGTGCACTAACGTGAAGTTTTACAAGTTCTTCGCAGCGGCCGATATGAGGACCACGGAAAGCTCTTCTTTGACCCATGAGATTTTTTAGGGGCTCTTTTTGAGCTCTCCTCCTCCAAACATGACACTCTGTGACACCATATTTCACAATTGCTTTGTAATTGTTTATCACAATCATCTTGAAGTTTACATCATAACTTCTCTCAGCTGCTGGTTAACCTGGCCAATCTTCAAACCACTTCTCTCCAGATTCTCGCTATATTTCTCCATTTGTTGCTATCTCTGCTTTATTTCCTACGGCTATTTTTTACTTTTCCTCTACGTGCTACCGCTATTTTCATATTTATTCTTTGTTCAGCAGTCGCTTTAATGATATCTGACGTTATCTCACATCCTGAATGGGTATCATCTCTCGACCTCGAATATGAAACGACCCTTTTCAGTCTTCATTCAATGCAAAAAAACACCATCTTATTTTCGGGCAAATACGTGAAATCCTTTTGACAATGACAAAACAGCCCCATATTAATTTTGCTTCGGAATGAATCAGCCTATACAGTATATTAATGCTGTAATTTTCCTCCACGTTCACATTTCTTATGAAATTCCATATCTTTTTTTCATGTGCAGAGTACAGATAGTGAATGAAGGTACTGTGAGACTGGAATTTTCTTGGCAAGTCTCGATAGATTCAAGCAGCTGTCCAATAAGTCAAGAAGGTAAAAGCTTGATTTTTATTCAGATTTTTATTTCAAAAAGATTCAGTTTATATACCAACACTCACTGGCCTATTAATACTGCACTAAGTAATGTGCAGCATACTCTGCATTACGCTGCATACAGTCATTGAATTCCACTGTACAAGTGCTATGTGCGTTCAAGTATAGAATCTTGTATTTGCATGTGCAAGATCGGGGGTTCCATCCATCCATCCATCCATCCATCCATCCATCCATCCATCCATCCATCCATCCATCCATCCATTATCCGTACCGCATATTCCTCATTACGGTCGTGGGGGGTGCTGGAATCCATCCAAGCCGTCTTCGGGCACTAGGCGGTGCACACCCTGAATATGTTGTCAGCCAATTGCAGGGCACACAGAGACAAAGAACCATCTGTGCTCACACTCACATCTCGGGACAATTAGGAATGTTCAATCGGTCTGCCATGCATGTTTTTTGAATGTGGGAGGAAACCGGAAGACCCGGAGAAAACCCACGCAGGCCAGGCGTGAACATGGAAACTCCACACAGGGAGGCCGGATCAGGTCTTGAACACACAACCTCGGCACTGTGAAGTCGGCGTTCTAACCACTTGTTTACCAGGCCGCCGTGCTCCATCCCCTTAAATTGAATAAAGTTCAATTTGAGAGTGCAACAATGACAACTTGGGAAAGTGGCTCTTAAAGGACAACCAACGTGTCCGGACAAGTTGTGTCCATAATTTGGAAAATGGCTTCAAATGACTTCGACTGAGCATTTTTTACAAAGATTCCACCGCATATAGCTATATTTTACGTTTTAAGACTTGCGCTGAATATTCCGGAAGTCTTGTTTTTGAGTTGGTGACGAGTCCTCACCCTCTCTTGTATCTGATATCATTAATTTGTTCATCACGAGTGGTCTGATGTTGTAACTCATTTTGTGCATCTTGATGCTGCTAATATGGAACCCTCTGACATATTCAGGTGGCATATCATCAAATACCTTGACTGAGGAACAGCCTCCCAGCACGCTGACCACTGAGAGGTCTCTTCTGATGGGAATCCCCCATATGCATTATTTTTCTGTGGAGCCAAGTATTGGGGCCATTTTGCCGGGTGCTTCCCAAAGTTTCTGCATTTGCTTTTCACCTATGGAAGCAGGCCAGTTCCAAGGGAAATTCGTTTGCAGGTAATTGAAGTCTTCTTCTTTTTCTTTTGGCTTTTCCCTTCAAGGTGTCGCCACAGCAAATCAGTGTTCTCCATCTTCAGAGGTTTGATCCGCATGTTTATTTTGGCCAAGCTTTTACGTCGGATGCCCTTCCTGACACAACCCTCTGGGGACCGGCACAAGAAGACTTGTGTCCCTTTGTGGCTACAGAACAAGCAACTCGCATCGGCACAGCAACATTCAAAAAAGCAAAAACTATAACAATGCTCTGATTTTACCGTGAAATTATAATTGTACCATAATCTCTGGACTGTGATTATTTCAGTCAATAAATGCATCATAAAGAAGAACAAAAACATAAAAGTGGTTTGGAGCATAATGCTGCTCCCATTGCATTTTATTTTATGGTTTCCTCATATCTGAAAGTAATCTTTTTTTCATGCATTTTGAAGTGTACAATTCTCATACAAACGCATATTTTGTAGTTGGATATACTGTACACTAATTATGGTGTACAGCAGGGGTGTCAAAGTCATTTTTTGCCGCGGGCCACATTGTAGTTATGGTTTCCTCTCGAGGGCCGTTATGAATTTGGGGAACCCATTAGAATGTTTAAATCCCTTCAAATATTACATATAGAGCACACAGCAAATTAATGAATAACTCGTTTTCAAATCTGAAGTCAAGAATAATGACTTTTATTGTGGTTGACATCCAAAAATATGAAATTTTGGCTGATTTTAGCAATCATCATGGAATTTAACAAGTTTGATTTGCTTTCGCGCGCCGCAAAAAAAATGATGTGGCGGGCCGGATTTGGCCCGCGGGCCTTGACTTTGACACCAGTGGTGTACAGTATAAACAACACTTACTCTTGGAGCTTGGCAAATATGTTCAGTGCATTACTGCCATCTTCTGACCACAAGCCCTAATGCACCAAAGTTTTCATCCACAGCTTAAAAGAAAATGAACACAATTAGTGAAAGGGCAGTTTTTGGGTGCCTGTACAGATTATTTTTTTTATATAGAAGTCGTACTTTAGGACACTGTATATAGTGCAGTGCCAGCAAACTATGAATAAAGTTACTGACCACAACGTATATAAAATAACTACTTTTAAAATCATGTAATCAGCAAAGTAATTTTTCCAAGGTAACTGACAACAAAGCCTGCAACAGAATTGTGTCTTTCATTGAAAGATGTACTGCCTTTTCTGTTAGTCAATCAAGTGGGGCATTAAATATTCTTGTTTGTCTTTGTAATTTGAGCTCGTAAAAAAATTAATGAGTGTATTCAATGGGATATCAAAACAGTTGCATGATGGTTTCTCCGTGTTTATGCACAATTTTCAGCATCCCTAATTTACGTGCTGGGGCTCAGAGGCCAACAATCTCATTTTGTGGGCGCAGCACATTGCCCCACTGCCACTTTGACCTTGAACCCTCTGATTATATCAGCGGAAGCCGACGCAATCCTGAGTTCAGGACTTATTTGGAACCTACCACCAGAGTGATAGAATGTAAAACTCTTGGCCTCTTCACCCCAGCAAAAAGGTGAAGGAAATACTCTATATTAATTTATCATCTGATGTTTAGTTCTTGGCGATGAATTGTGCTCATAAATACTGTTCTGCCCATTCTTTATACAGATCTTTTACTGTGTTGAACCCAACCAATGTAGCATATTCATTCCAATGGAAATGTGAAGACACTCGTAACAGTCCATTTAGCTGCCTCACACCACATGGTTGCATTCTGCCTGGGGAGAAGTCAGAGGTAAGGAACAGAGAGTTTGTTATTTTAGCATTATTGACATTTAATACCTTGATAAGAGTGTTCCAGCTGTAAATCACTACTGGTCAGTGACGTTCGGTGAGGTTCATGGCTGGTGAGGCACTGACGTCATCAATGACGTCACCGCTCGTCTCTACTTAGTATTTGAACGGTAAATTCAGCGATTTTGAAAAAAATCCTAAAACGGTGAAGTTAAATGGACAAGAACTTTAAAGTACAAATCACTAAATACATCTAACTGTTTAATTTATTTTTTCATTTGATATTTCCATGACAGCTTTCCATGATGACAGGTGAGGCGCTGCCTCACCTGCCTCCACTGACTGCACGTCACTGCTACTAGTACCATTCACCATTCAATTTTTATACTATCCGTCATTGGGTCACGGTCTCTATCCCTCCTTTCTTGGTTGCCAGTCAGTCACTGCACGACTAGACATTTAGACTCACACTCTCAAGGGCAAATGAGATTCATAAAATGCTTTCACATGGGTGTTACTGCAACATGGTAAAGGACGTTGGAGAGATGACACAAGCATGGGGAGGAATTGCACTCAGAAGATTTTACACAAATCTGATAGGACAGATTGGATCTGCATTCCATGCAAAGTCAGTCATAGGTCTGAATGTCATAATTTGACAATCATTTAAGAACATCCAGTCTGCAATATAACACATCGGTATAAGACACCAAACAGAATTTTATTCGCTAAAGAGATATTCTGTGCTTTTTTTTAACAACTTAATATTTCTTGGCATTAAACAATCAGATTTTTATTCTTCAACTTGTTTCCAATATTTTACATTCAACCCCCATAGCGCCACATATTTTGTGTGTATTATTTTCCCAATACATTCCACTCGATTATATACAAATATTGACTATTTGTAGGTCCGTTACGGTCCCAGTGCTCTGTGTTAATAGCAAGGACTGAGTGTACGGTAAAGAAAGTCCGTACAGTAGTTGCTTGAATAGCCAACACAGGACAACCTATGCTAAGATTTGAACCCAGAACGTCTTGACGGTGTAGTTAGATGTGCTTATGCATTGGTTGACCAAGCTTCCTGAATTTTACCTAATTTTTCATTCTGTACTATTTTTTTCCTGGGGAGGACTGCTTAACACTATGACACTGATTTTTTTTTTTTTTTTTGTTTCACCATACACGCAGGCGTGTGTGGCTGCCGCTGCTCATCCACAGAAAACATATCCTGTGACTGTAAAGTGTCCTTGAGAGTAAAGGCGCTTATAAATGAAATTTATTATGATTATTATTATTACAATAGGAAATATCTCCCCCCTGTAATCTCCCAATGCGGCTGTTTGGATCTCTTGAAGAATCATGATTTTACCTCACTTTCAACATAATCTTTTTTTCTGTTTTTAAATAGATGTGCTTTAAATATGTAGCCGAGGGGGTTAATGATGTGGAGTCATTCTGGAGCTTTGTGATTGAGACCTTGTCTCTGTCCATGCCCTTCCTTTGTGTGGGCTCCATGAGAGAACCTCTCGTCTACTTTGAAATACCTCACATTGACTTTGGTGAACAACTTATTGGTATGTTACACCCATTGGCATCAAATCACTTATTAAAGTGTAGTCTGTATTTGTCAAAACAGGCCTTATTGTTTTACTTATTTGTGTTGGGTCTTTATTTGTATTTTTCGTTTTAGATACACGAAGATCAAATCAAGTCAAATTAAATAAAATCTCACTGTCAAGTATTTTTCCCTTTCTTTTAGGTAATAAAGTGTCACAAACAGTGAATCTAGTGAATGGAGAAAAGGAACCATTTCACTTCACTGTTTTACAGCCATCGTTAATCTGCGATGACCAGGAGTCCAACCTCATTTTGCAACCAATGTCTGGCACTGTGCCAGCCAAAGATAGGTGATTGACGTTCAAGCATCCACTTCAATGTCAATGTAACAAATAAAAGGGATTTTATGGCAAAGAAATGACTTCAACACAATGAAGTCTGACCTATGACATATGATGCAGGTTTCCCCTGTTAGTGTCCTTCAGTCCTTGCCGACAGGGCTACGTGAGCTTCAAAATAACCCTGAGGGTGAAAAGGAAGTCCGAGTTACTCAGCCTCACTTGCAAGGCACAATGTTTTAAAATGGCTGGCTCTGTTCAAGTGGAAAATCCGGATGGGGGCCTCAGAGAGCTGAGTCCTGACATTTCAGATACTTTAGACTTTGGAAAGGTAAGAATTCCTTTTCACAACGGTGATGCTGGAACCACGACACTGGAAAACGTGAGTTGTACATCACGTGATACATGTGTATACAATAGGTGGGGATTTCAGAGCAAGCCACCTTTAATATTCTGGTGACCAATACGGGGAGACACAACATGGATGTAAACTTTGAACTGGATGGGCCAAGTGAGCTGCTTCAACATCTAGTAACGAAACCCAAAAAATCCACCGTCCCTATTGGACAGAAGCTACAGTCTGCAATTTTCTTTTCTCCTCGGAGTAGTTGTACCCTCACAGATATCAGACTGATGATCAAGGTGAGATCCAATTGAAACTGGAACAAACCAGTTGTTGACACATGGTTGTGCATTAGGACTCACATATTCTGGAAAAGCAAGAAAACGTGGGCTGATATCACAATGTTGCAAGCACAAAATTGTCCAAAATGGTCAATGTGAACACAATTAGATGTATATCACATTAAATGTATTATTGTGTTTGTGAAAAGTTGAACATATGAGTCTTACCTCACAAATAACAGACTTTAGTGATTGAGAGTAGTGTCACGGGACTGCCAATATAGTATGTTGACTCGAATGGGGTAGTTCTGTTTCTGGGCAGTTGGGATTTTTTTTAAACTTTATAATTCAGTATATTGTATCTTCTTAATAAGGCTAAGTTTGACACTTTGAAAGCATCACCCACCCCATGTGACTCTTGCACTCTTTAAGTTCTCCTGCTTGTGTTCTTTTAGGTGAATAAAGGTCCATTGTTTACCATCGCAATTGAAGGCAGCGGTGTGTCACCCGAACTTGAATTCTCTTTCACCAAGTACAACTTCGGCAAGAACTTTGTGTATATTCCTGGCATGGTGCCAGCATCCCACACTCTTGTGTTAAAAAATAAAGGCAACAGGGACATCAGGTTCGTAGCACTTCCCACACGTCTCTTCAAGAAACATCATGGAGCGTCGTCAATCATGCATGTGATTCCATTCCTCAGTGTCAAGTGTCAATCGAAAAAGTGCTTGTTCCTGGATATTGGATTCAAACCAGATGTTTTGTGCCCGGGTGCAGTGGTGGAGGTGCCGATCACCTTTTACCCCCGTGAGCCACGCCGTTACCATGAAAACATCATCTTCTTAATAAACAGCTGCATCAAACAACGGGTGGACATTTGGGGACAAGGAATTGAATTGAAGGTGAGAACACTGTTGACACATTCAGAAACAATATTTGCTCAATTTTCCCAATGTTAACACCTCATACAGCTTTTGAACATTTTATTGAAATTGAAGATACAAGCTTCATCCACTTGGCACTATGTTTGTCGTCTTACTTCCAGTTGGGTGTATTGGCGCCGAAGCACCAGAAGGTGAAACTTGGAAATCTGACACCTGGTCAGAAAGTTGTAAAACGGGTGCAGCTTGTTAACCGAAGTAGTTTGGACATTGCCTTCGCTTTGCTGCTAGAAACAAAAAAACCACATCTCGACACCAAGGTATGGAAGCATGACTTAAATTATTAGGAGTGGTCAACAAAATACAGTAGTCTCATAAAGTTCATACCATCTTCTTTTGTTTATTCAACTTCAGGATTTGTCATTCACCCCTGAAGCCGAGCTGTACCTCAAATGTCTTCAAGGATCATGTAATGTCGAGATTTTGTTCACACCCCATCAGCGTATTTCACCCTTTACTGCTGAGCTGAAGGCTGAGATTGACAGCTATTTACATCCCCTGCTGACTATACAGGGATGCTGCCAGGTACGGTTCAAACGCGCAAGGCAAACAACTTGAACATTTGATACCCAACCCCCTTCTGAAATGTTTGTTCATTTCTTGTGAGTGAGTGAGTGAGTGAGTGAGTGAGTGAGTGAGTGAGTGAGTGAGTGAGTGAGTGAGTGAGTGAGTGCGTGCGTGCGTGCGTGAGTGAGTGAGTGAGTGAGTGAGTGAGTGAGTGAGTGAGTGAGTGAGTGAGTGAGTGAGTGAGTGAACGAGCACATTTCTTGACTCTACGAAGGAGGCAGATACTCACTGCTTTGATATTTTGACATCTCTCTTGCAAATTGACACACGTCGATGTAATCAACATGTGCACGTGTTTAAATTGGTTTTATGCCTGTATTTCAAATTGGAATTATTATGATTTATTGTAAAATAATATAGACTACACTAAATTAAGAAATGCATCAAATCACAAATTTAAGAGACAACTGTGTTACGGTTCGTTGCTAATCGTGAGGTTGGATAATCCTTCTCTGATTGATATTTTCAGGGTGTAGAAGTGCGTCTCGAACTGGACCATCTGGGGTTTGGAGCAGTTGTCCAGCATTGTCAGGGCAAAAAGAAAGTTGTCATCATCAACTCAGGAGAACTTTGTGCCCGGTAAGAATAACTTCAGAAATTGTCATTTTACCAAATCCACCTGTTGCAATTTCCATTGTCTAGGTCTCCTAATCTGATCTGACTTTAACCATATCCCCCTCTGCTTTGTGAAAAAAAAAAAAAAGGTTTCAGTGGAAAACGGAACACTTTCCTCCCGAGTTGTCCATCCATCCAAGTAAAGGCTCAATCCAACCAGGAACGGAGGTTCCTTTAGAATTTACATTTTCCCCAGTTCGCTTGAATAATGACTTAAGATATGAAAACCTAACTTGCTGCGTCGAAGGCTTGGCGTCACCCATCACTCTCACCGTGACGGGCTCCTGCATTGCAGCCGCTTCCAACAAAGAGGTTTGTTTCATTCGGGCAGTTTTTTACTGCTGATGCTCATCTGTACAATATTGGACAAAAATATTTTTAAGTGGTAGACATTTGTGGATTGATGTAAATGTACTCATAAGTGGCATGACCCGGGACTCATCTTGGTTAGATATATTGAGTTTGGAATTGTTTATGTTTTGTTATTCTGTTCAAAATTGTGATGTTGCTCTCTTATTTCCTTCCAGGTTATCAATTTTTCTTGTCCAGTGCGTGGCACACACACCCAGACGCTGTCTGTGGTCAACCCAACAAATCAGCGTTGCACCATACGGCCTGTCATAAATGGCAAGCACTGGAGAGCTGCACCGTCTGTGGTTCTTGAACCTCTCCAAAGCAACGCCTATGTTGTCACCTACAGACCACTGACCATGACTATTGATGGAAAGAAACATTCGGTAAATGAACAATTGCATTGACAGTTTTGTTTCAATATGTTTAATTGTTGATGTTCAATCAACTTATCTGACACGACGAGTTAGTATGTCGGCTTCACGGCACAGAGGTACAGGGTTCGATTTCGGGTCCTGGTCTTTCTGTCTGCGGTTTACATGTTTCCCACGTACTTGCGTTGATGTTCTTTGAGTTCTCTAGTATTCCAAAAAATCTTGAATTGTAGATTAATCAATAAAATGTCCTTAGCTTTAATTGTAAGGGTAAATGATTTTTTTCTTGTGATAGCACACATTGACAAACAATCATCTGCACTCACACTCACACCATTAACCTGCCACACGAACAACATGGAAAGCCCACACAGGAAGAATGGAGCCAGAATTGAACCCTCCGCCCTTATACTGCGAGGCTGATGCGCTATCCAGTTGACCACCACCTGCCCTTTATCTTTTGAAATTAAATCATTGTTGTTTTTAACCCTCCTTGCATTCCTGCATTTGGGCCCAAAGTTCACCAGGTCAATTGCAATACAAGAGTACAGATGCACACACAACCAAAAGATGGCAAAACAAGGTTACTTGAAATGCAAAAGATAAAGCTATCAACTCAGCAAAGTTTTGCAATTTTTTTCCAAAGTAGCAATTGTAAACAGCAACAAAAAAGTTAATGAATTTTCCTGCGTGCACGATCTGATACATTTTGATGTAAATTCTGACAACAGTAATGGTGATCACAGAGATATTTTTAGAAAATTAGTCTTCCATATAATTTCACAATGCCATATCTAATATGATCGACTGATTTCTTTATCTTTAGGGATCAGTTTTTTTCTCATTCCCCAATGGAGCTGGCATGCTGTATTCGCTACAAGGAACTGCTGAACCTCCTAAAGCAGAAAGCACAATTGTACATGAACTACCTGCCAAGACTCATCACACACAGATACTCCCTGTGACTAACTGGCTCTCAAAGCAGAAACGGTAAAGCATGTAGAGCATATTTACTGCTTTATTTCCACGTATGTTTGTCAAATCTCTGGTAGCTCTTTTTTTTTTACATGTTTTTTTTCTGTTTTTGTTGTTTTGTTGTTTTCCCATTTTTTTTCCATGTTTTTTGTGTTTTTTGTTGTTGTTTTTTTTTCATTGGCTGCTTCACATCAACACAATATTGCAGCTATCCCCAGAAAGGTTAACCGCATACGTATCTACATACACATAAAAGTTTGTTAAGGCTGGAGTCAGTAGGTGTCCCCTGAAAAAATGGCATAGGAAACATATCAAACAAAGAAAACACACTTCTATGCCTTTCTTTACAGTCACATTTTTAAAAAAACAAGTGCCTTGACCCAAAATCTTAAAAGTTGTGGATCCTTGGTAAATTTGAATTATTCCGGGTTGAGTGAATGCTGGCGCGTGTGCCTGCCGCTGCTCACCCACAGAAAAAAAAATTACTGTAAAGTGACCTTGAGAGTTTTGAAAGGCGCTTACAGATCAAATGCATTATTATTATTATAAATAAATATATGTTGTTGTTGTAGCCGGGATATCTGCAATTGATACGTTGTGGAATCCAATGTGTTGATGCAGAGTCCCATCATAAATGTTTATATGTGCCCAGGTTCCTTGTAATAATAGAGTTTCTAAGTCCTGAAAATCCAGATACTACAGTGTCTCTGAAGGGTCGTGATTACATTGATGTCCCGGCCTTGTCTAAGAAGGACTACAAGATCCATTTTTACACATTCAGAGAGGGCCAGTACAATGCCAAGGTTTGAACGGTCACATACATTTGAGTTTGAATTGAACTACTTTTGTAAGTCACACAATCCTCTCTCCATAGGTGACATTTCTGAATGAAGCATCAGGGGAGTACTTGTTCTACATCATTAACTTCAAGGTTACCAGCCCGGTAGATTTGTCTGTCATAGAATTGGTGTCAAATATCCGCGAGAAGACTTCAGCCACCATAGAAGTGGAGAACCCCCTTTCCACACCGATCTGCCTCACAGTTGACTGTAAATGCCCTGACATTAGTGCGCCAAGTCTGCACACAGTCCCGGGACTGTCAAAGGTAAACAATTATACAAGGCATACTCAATGTGCTTTGGTTTGAACCCTCAAGCACCGTTGATGTGTTCTCTCTCATTAGGGTGCGCTCACCTTCGACTACCAGCCCCTCCGTGTCGGCGAGACGACTTCCCGTCTGTCTCTCTTTTGTAGTGATCTTGGTTACTTTCACTACGGTCTTCTTCTCAGAGCACTGCCTCAACCACCAGAGAAGACTGTTCAATTCAGTGCGTCTCTGGGGAGCAGCCACAGTGTTGCTGTAAAGTTCCTCAACTTCTCTCACTTCAAAACAGAATATGCTTGCAAGGTAGGAATGCAATTTAAAGCACCTCCGGACAAGTTGTGTCCATAATTTGTAAAATCACTTCAAATGACTTCTACTGAGCATATTTTACAAATATATATATAGTTAGCTATACATTTACGTTTTAAGACTCGTGCTGAATATTCAGGAAGTCTTGTTTTGATGATGATGATGCTTGACGTGACGTCACGTCTGGAACGCCCCTGACCGAGAAAGCGACACACAATGCATTGGGTACTTTGGTCTGAAAACCTCGTGTTGATCCGTGTTGATGGCGAAATTCGAAGGAAAACACATAAATAACGCAATGGTGAATCGTTGTGTGTTGCACCAAGACTACTATTTGATATTGGCTGACACAAATTCCCAGCAGACAAATCAGCCCAACGGATCAATTTCCAACGGAGCTTGGGCGCCATCTTGTGCATTTTCTGGGACGCTACATTAGAGTCCTGACGGCTCGAATTGATACGGGGGACTTCTTTAATCGATTGCAAACATTTCTGCTTTCCTCTTCAGAACTATTTGAATCATATTCATAACTGGATGAGTAACAAGTAAGCATCTTCTCCGAATCTGAAGCCATTGTTTTGATTCTAGAGCAAGGCAAGACAACCTGGCGTGACGTCACGAACAAGGGGGCGGGACCTTATGAAACTCCTGGGTCATTTTGAAGTAGTTTTGGGACACTTGAACTCATTTTTATTGGTGTATTTGACTAAAAATATCAGCCTCCGTGTTTTTGTATTTTAGATGGTATAAAACGTTTTTCTAATGTCAGTTAGGAAACAAAAAATGGTGTCGGTTGTTCTTCAAAGGGTGTATGAACAATGTGACATTTTCATAGTTTGTATATTTGTGTCTCTCCCGAGTGCCTCCCTAGACATCAATGTGAAATTAATCAAGACTTCTGAATGCCCGTTTCTCAATTTACAACATTTTCTGACAGATCATCTCATTTCCACAATAAAATGTCCCCACAAAAATGCCCAAAACTCAATCTACCTCTTTCAGGCAACAGCCAGACTACACTGTTTTGTCCATATCACAGCAAAGACAAAATATATGCAAATTTGCAGTTTTACATAGATTAGCACAATTTAATAATAATAATAATAATAATAATAATAATAATAATAATAATAATAATAATAAATTTCATTTATAAGCGCCTTTCAAAACATTCAAGGACACTTTACAGTAACCAGTTATATTTAACAGCATTAGCTTCTGCAGCAAAATACATCCTTGACTACTTCCTGAAGTTGTCAATGGATGTATGGTGTATATGTGTGGTGATGTGTTTGTACCACATGCACAGATCAGCACAATAATTTTCTATTGTATGAAGTGTAGTGCTTACATTTGTAAGTGAACATGTTTTAACTGTCTTTTCGGTCACTCCCCTATGAGAAGCTACTCATGGGCCTCAGGTGATCAATTGACTCAACAGCAAATATAGTGTCTCATTTGCATGTGAGAGGATCATCGCTGCAAAATGGCTAGCTTGTGGGAGGTATAATATCATTATTTAATGTGTGTGTTTATTGATTTAATTTTCACGACGCCTGATAAATAGTGCCATAGTAGAGGAGTGATTCTCCCCATTAAAATCTACACTACGTACTTGACTCCGTTGTATAGTACACCTGCGATGAAGGACTAGACCACAGGTGTCAAAGTCATGGCCCGGGGGCCAAATCTGGCCCGCCACCTCATTTTATTCGGCCCACAAATGTAAATCAAACATGTCAATTAGGGCCACGATGCTTACTAAAGCCCGAACATTTTTTTTATTGTATGTAAAGCACAATAACAGTCATTATTCTTGGCTTCAGATTTGAAAACTAGTCATTCATTAATTTGTTGTGCATTCTGTATGTAATATGTGGAGGAGATGAAACATTCTAATGATTTCCCGAAAATCATAATGGCCCTCGAGAACAAACTGCAACTAATATGTGGCTTGCGGCAAAAAAAAAAATAGTTTGACATCCCTGGACTTGACAGTGCAGGGTAGCCAACAGTTACACATGTTACAGTCAGATGGACCCACAGTTAAGAATTGTTTTAAAAAATGCTCATCATGTCCCTTTTAACGAATTTCATGGACAACGTCTTTTGTTTCTATGTCCCATTGTTTTCTCTTATCCACTTGCAGACTGACTGCCCAGCGTTTCTTGTGAACAAGACTGTGGCTGCATTGCCAGGTAACCAGACAGGATCTCAAGTCAGTGTGGAGGTTTGTTTTGAGCCATATCAGCTTGGAGAAGTGAAAGGCCAGCTTCACCTGTCTTCTGGAATCGGGGGTGAATACGTCTTTCTATTACATGGAGTCGGCCTCCCTTCCAAAACACAAGGCCCGTTCAACATTAGGAATGGCCGTAGCATCTCGATCCCCTTCAAAAATGTGTTTCTGCAGACCACAGTCTTTTTTTTTCAGGTACTGTATGACATCACTATCAATTTACTCCAGCTTCTAAAACATATTTATTCTTGTCAACTATACAGTATGTAACTAAACAGCAGTCTGTTTCGCAGGTGGACAACCCTTGCTTTGCAGTCAAAGCATCAGACACCTTCCTCTCTAAAAAAACACAACCCATCCAGGTGTACTTTGTGGCCCCCGAAGGAGGGTCGCCAGGGCCATTTATTGGCAAATTGACCATCACCAACCAGGGCACAGATGCACAAAGTACTTGCTCATGGATTTATTACTTGAGAGGGAACCTGCTGGAGTCATCCTAGTCCCGACCGACATTGATCGTGTTCACAAAACCACTAATAAAATTACTTCCAAACGTTGTTTTACTTTGAAAAAAAAAGGAAAAAAGGATAGTCATGTGTATATATAGATGATAAACAAACCAGTGGCCTTCCAAAATAAACCCAATAACACTATTAAGTATAGCTATGATCACTAATCTTAGAAACTAGTAAACGAAAACAAACAATCAAACGCCACTTTTTCTGAGAGGTCAAACGGTCAAATGATGAGACCGAAGAATAGCTTTCACCTGTCAAGAAAAAAAGCTGCATTTTCATTTAATGGTCATCCAAAAAGGAACCCACATATTCAGTCGTTATAGCGACGAATGACCACACGAGGGCACTCGTGTTTAGTCCATGGATTTCTGTATGTGACCAAAGTCCCATCATCTCTTTACAAAGTCCCATCAGCTCTTTATGGCCAAAATTATGCTGCATTGTTCCCGTTCTCATATGTTTTGAAGAAGATGGAAAAGACATCAAGTTGTAGTTCATTTACTGTAGCACTGTATGTAATAACCAATGAATCATGGCAGCGTCTACCTTTGGCCTCATCATTTTGTGTTTTTTCACTAAATCTAGCACTTTATGTGCCTTTCGTTCATGTGCCTTAGTGGAGATCTGATTGAATCATCCTCTTAATCTCACCACCAACCTCATCATACCATCTTGATAAGGAAACCATCAATTACATTCAAAAGCTTCATGATGTGCCACGTCTTCTTCAGCAATTCCGAATAAATGTGTATGCAATAACAGGACAAAAGCGTCGCAAACTTTGAAAACTGAATGATCATGATAAATATAGCTGAGTTCTAATATACCAGCAATATTATAAAGGAGTCCAAGATGGCGCCCGAGTAGGCAGCCGTCAGCAAGTGCTCTGATGATATATATATATAAATATATATATATATATATATATATATATATATATATATATATATATATATATATATATATATATATATATAAATATATATATATATAAACTGACGCACCCAACTCGTACCTTCAATCGCCTTTGTTCTGCATTGGACGCACCGTTCACAACGAAAAAGAAGAACACATCCCCTGTCAGAATCAGAATACCTTTATTCGTCCCACAATGGGGAAATTTGCAATGATCTGGGATCATTTTGAGCAGATCTTTCCTAAAATGGTACAAATTACAATAATCAGTGCAAATATATACTGTAAACTACTGTGACAACACATTGAATCCCTCGTTTTAGTGTTTTCTACTTGGTGATATTTTAAAAAGTGAAGTGTAAACTTTGTTCGAAAGAACTTGGGTACCAACAGAACATCATTCCCTCAACAAAATGAATGAAAGGTGTATCTTGTTCCTTGTTTGTGTGTCAATGTCTAAAGTAAAGCAATTATTATTTCAAGTAACACACGCACATTCATTCATATCGCAACTCCCTGCCGTTTTACGCAAAAGGATTCTGGCTATCAAAGAAAAAAATTGCAGTTGGCACGATTCTCAGTTTTATCTCAGAAGTCTCTCTGTCATGACATTTTCCACATGATGGTGCAGTGGAACAAATGAGGCCTCATGATGCATTGGCAAAAAAAAAAAAACTTTTAGCTCTAAATGGCTTACTTTCCATCTAGACTTTAGATGGAAAGCCTCAGTGATTCATTATGCCTCACTTTGCCATCACTTAATAGATACTATTTCAATAAATATGAGAAGGCAGCCAAGCAAAATGCTACATAGCAGATATTACGGTCGCAGGATTTTTTTTCTCTCCCAGTGCTTAAGAAACATCGACCAATACATCTGTGGCTGAGGAAATAAATCCTAAATATTTTATTCATAGTTTTTAGCAACTAAAATGCAGGCGTTACTTAGTGGGGCCACACCGAGTTTTGAGGAAGCTCTAGCACCCCGTAGTCTCGGTGCAGCACCATTCCTGCTACAGATGGAAGGGATACTTGGAACAAAAGAGCATGTCTCTAGAATGTAGTTTGGAAATAAAGTGCAATGTTTACATGTCAATATTCGAACGCAGGGAACATTTCAGGACCAATCTATTTTTTTGCTGGGCCTGACTACTCAGAAATGGAACCTTAAAGGACAACCGACGTCACTTTTTTGTTTTTTTAACTGACACCAGAAGAACGTTTTATAGCATCTAAAATACACAAAATATGCAGTATGATATTTTTAGTCAAATGCAAAACACCAATAAAAATGACTTAGAGTCCAAAATCTGCAAAAAAAATTGATCTGCGAATTGAGCATTTTCAGAAAGTACCGCCCCCCTTTCGTGACGTCACGCCAAGACGACTTGCATTGCTTGTGAATCAAAACAATGGCTTCAGATTTGGAGAATATGCTTTCTTGTTATGCATCCAGTTATGAATATGATTCAAATAGTCCTGATGAGCAAAGCATACATGTTTGCAATCGATTAAATAATTTATTTGGGCCATTTTGAGGCAAACGGGCGGGGGGAATGTCTCACCCAAGAAGAGGCAGAAAAATGGCGACCAGCTCCGGTGAGGAATGAATCCGCTCGTTTCCACAGGCTGATACTATCTTTCCATGGAGTTTCCCTCCCTCTGCTGGCGGCTTTTGGGTGTAAGACATGGTAAAAAAAAAAACAGTACAGCAAAATACATTGACGTGATGGAAAGATGCTACAATGCGTCTTTTACGGTGAGGAGGCGGTCCTTTTCTGACGTCACGTACGGACTGGTCAACTCAAAAACAAGACTTCCTGAATGTTCAGCGCTCTTAAAACGTAAAATATAGCTATATGCCGTGGAATCTTATTAAAATACGCCCAGTAGAAGTCAGTCATTTGAAGCCATTTTACAAATTATGGACACAACTTGTCCGGAGACGTCGGTTGTCCTTTAATAATTATTCAATAGTTATTCATACACTGCAACAGTATTATTAATAAACCGTTTCAATTGGATATTTTTAAGGAAAAAATATCATTCACAACGACTCTAGCGTGTTTTTATGTGATTTTGCGCAGGTCATACGTCTAAAAGTTGCAGAAAGACGCACCATCGTTAGAGAGATGACGAAAGGTGTGCCGTCGTACAATGTGCATGGTAGTAAACGTGAAATAGTTAACTCCCCTGTTGTCAACGTGTAAAAGTGAATACAGTTGAGCTTGTTTTGGGGTGGGGTTGTGATGTAACATCGAAGGGCTGCACGGGGAGGGGTGGGGGTCGCTTCTCCCTCATAGAACGCAGCATGAGCGCTCCCGAGCAAAAGGATGTGCGAGCAGGCAGCGCGCTACTGTAGGGACGGAGTCCACAAACTGCTGAACAAAGAACAAGCCAAACTTCGAGCCCAAGAAAGCCGTGAACACACCAAGCCCGTAGCCGGTCTGGACAGCGAGTCCGAAACGGCAGCACAGTCCGGAAACAGCGGCGCCCAGCCCGGTGGAATTGACGGGCTCGTCCGCTGGATCGTCACTAAAATGAGCGACAACAAGAACATCTCCAACCGGGAGTACGCCTCCACTAAGGAGGAGATGGCCGTAGCTCAAGAGCAATTCTTCGCCCCTGAACCACGGAGAGGCATCTCCGTTATTCTGGATGTAAGTACAGAGAACAGAGTCGCTGCGCAGAGCTGGATCAAGGCATCCAGTGAGTGGCCTGTGCGCATTTGCGCACGCCGAAGCTCAATTTCCTGATGCAATGGAATTTAACGGTGCCTACACATTTTAATTCATACTATTCATTCGTAGGAATCAGATAAAATGTGATTTGAGGCATCCTATAATTTTAAAACACTTTTGAGCATTTATTCAATATTGTTGATGCACAGCTTCAGATCCATGTACCAGTACGATATATCTCTTCACGACTCAAGACAATTCAGCCTCCCAATATAGTGGGTAGGACACCCGTAAAACATATCTTAATGCCCCCCGCCCCCAACCAACTACATTTACTGCCTTACACTGCTACTCTACTGTATGCCATTCCTATACAGGCTCCCAGTAGATCAACTACTGGTAGCTGGGTGAAACGAGCACTATTTGACATATCTCACCACTCGTGCTACTTTCAAGTGATTCGTGCTTTGTGGTAGCTAGTGGAATATTGTGCTTTGAAGTGCTAAAAGCATACAACTCGTGCACAATTTAACATAATGTTGTAGACCTCCTACTGCAGTTTGACAAATTGTGCCAAAAACAACAAAGCAGATGCATAAAAAGTGGCTAAGATTGCATGATTATCTGTTTTGTGTTGTGTTATTTTATCTTGTTATTGGTAGAGGAGTGGTTAGCAGCGTTAGCTCATCCACCTCACGTTGGTGTGTGTGTGTGTGTGTGTGTGAGAGAGAGAGAGAGAGAGAGAGAGAGAGAGAGAGAGAGAGAGAGAGAGAGAGAGAGAGAGAGAGAGAGAGAGAGAGAGAGAGAGAGAGAGAGAGAGAGAGAGAGAGCAAGTGGCTGTTTGTCTTTCTCTGCCCTGCGATTGGCTGGCAACCGGTTTCGGGTGCCCCCCTACTTCAAGTGGACGCTCTGCACCCCCACGATCCTCGTGAGAATTGATCTGAATAAAAAATAAGGGAACCTGCTGGAGTCATCCTAGTCCCGACCGACATTGATCGTGTTCACAAAACCACTAATAAAATTACTTCCAAACGTTGTTTTACTTTGAAAAAAAAAGGAAAAAAGGATAGTCATGTGTATATATAGATGATAAACAAACCAGTGGCCTTCCAAAATAAACCCAATAACACTATTAAGTATAGCTATGATCACTAATCTTAGAAACTAGTAAACGAAAACAAACAATCAAACGCCACTTTTTCTGAGAGGTCAAACGGTCAAATGATGAGACCGAAGAATAGCTTTCACCTGTCAAGAAAAAAAGCTGCATTTCCATTTAATGGTCATCCAAAAAGGAACCCACATATTCAGTCGTTATAGCGACGAATGACCACACGAGGGCACTCGTGTTTAGTCCATGGATTTCTGTATGTGACCAAAGTCCCATCATCTCTTTACAAAGTCCCATCAGCTCTTTATGGCCAAAATTATGCTGCATTGTTCCCGTTCTCATATGTTTTGAAGAAGATGGAAAAGACATCAAGTTGTAGTTCATTTACTGTAGCACTGTATGTAATAACCAATGAATCATGGCAGCGTCTACCTTTGGCCTCATCATTTTGTGTTTTTTCACTAAATCTAGCACTTTATGTGCCTTTCGTTCATGCGCCTTAGTGGAGATCTGATTGAATCATCCTCTTAATCTCACCACCAACCTCATCATACCATCTTGATAAGGAAACCATCAATTACATTCAAAAGCTTCATGATGTGCCACGTCTTCTTCAGCAATTCCGAATAAATGTGTATGCAATAACAGGACAAAAGCGTCGCAAACTTTGAAAACTGAATGATCATGGTAAATATAGCTGAGTTCTAATATACCAGCAATATTATAAAGGAGTCCAAGATGGCGCCCGAGTAGGCAGCCGTCAGCAAGTGCTCTGATTATATATATATATATATATATATATATATATATATATATATATATATATATATATATATATATATATATATATATATATATATATATATATATATATATATATAAAACTGACGCACCCAACTCGTACCTTCAATCGCCTTTGTTCTGCATTGGACGCAGTTCACAACGAAAAAGAAGACCACATCCCCTGTCAGAATCAGAATACCTTTATTCGTCCCACAATGGGGAAATTTGCAATGAACGGGATCATTTTGAGCAGATCTTTCCTAAAATGGTACAAATTACAATAATCAGTGCAAATATATATTGTAAACTACTGTGACAACACATTGAATCCCTCGTTTTAATGTTTTCTACTTGGTGATATTTTAAAAAGTGAAGTGTAAACTTTGTTCGAAAGAACTTGGGTACCAACAGAACATCATTCCCTCAACAAAATGAATGAAAGGTGTATCTTGTTCCTTGTTTGTGTGTCAATGTCTAAAGTAAAGCAATTATTATTTCAAGTAACACACGCACATTCATTCATATCGCAACTCCCTGCCGTTTTACGCAAAAGGATTCTGGCTATCAAAGAAAAAAATTGCAGTTGGCACGTTTTATCTCAGAAGTCTCTCTGTCATGACATTTTCCACATGATGGTGCAGTGGAACAAATGAGGCCTCATGATGCATTGGCAAAAAAAACAAAACATTTAGCTCTAAATGGCTTACATTCCATCTAGACTTTAGATGGAAAGCCTCAGTGATTCATTATGCCTCACTTTGCCATCACTTAATAGATACTATTTCAATAAATATGAGAAGGCAGCCAAGCAAAATGCTACATAGCAGATATTACGGTCGCAGGATTTTTTTTCTCTCCCAGTGCTTAAGAAACATCGACCAATACATCTGTGGCTGAGGAAATAAATCCTAAATATTTTATTCATAGTTTTTAGCAACTAAAATGCAGCCGTTACTTAGTGGGGCCACACCGAGTTTTGAGGAAGCTCTAGCACCCCTTAGTCTCGGTGCAGCACCATTCCTGCTACAGATGGAAGGGATACTTGGAACAAAAGAGCATGTCTCTACATTCTGGCAGCTAGAATGTAGTTTGGAAATAAAGTGCAATGTTTACATGTCAATATTCGAACGCAGGGAACATTTCAGGACCAATCTAATTTTTTGCTGGGCCTGACTACTCAGAAATGGAACCTTAAAGGACAACCGACGTCACTTTTTTGTTTTTTTAACTGACACCAGAAGAACGTTTTATAGCATCTAAAATACCCAAAACATGCAGTATGATATTTTTAGTCAAATGCAAAACACCAATAAAAATGACTTAAAGAGTCCAAAATCTGCAAAAAAAATTGATCTGCGAATTGAGCATTTTCAGAAAGTACCGCCCCCCTTTCGTGACGTCACGCCAAGACGACTTGCATTGCTTGTGAATCAAAACAATGGCTTCAGATTTGGAGAATATGCTTTCTTGTTATGCATCCAGTTATGAATATGATTCAAATAGTCCTGATGAGCAAAGCATACATGTTTGCAATCGATTAAATAATTTATTTGGGCCATTTTGAGGCAAACGGGTGGGGGGGAATGTCTCACCCAAGAAGAGGCAGAAAAATGGCGACCAGCTCCGGTGAAGAATGAATCCGCTCGTTTCCACAGGCTGATACTATCTTTCCATGGAGTTTCCCTCCCTCTGCTGGCGGCTTTTGGGTGTAAGACATGGTAAAAAAAAACAGTACAGCAAAATACATTGACGTGATGGAAAGATGCTACAATGCGTCTTTTTTTACGGTGAGGAGGCGGTCCTTTTCTGACGTCACGTACGGACTGGTCACCAACTCAAAAACAAGACTTCCTGAATGTTCAGCGCTCTTAAAACGTAAAATATAGCTATATGCCGTGGAATCTTATTAAAATACGCCCAGTAGAAGTCAGTCATTTGAAGCCATTTTACAAATTATGGACACAACTTGTCCCGAGACGTCGGTTGTCCTTTAATAATTATTCAATAGTTATTCATACACTGCAACAGTATTATTAATAAACCGTTTCAATTGGATATTTTTAAGGAAAAAATATAATTCACAACGACTCTAGCGTGTTTTTATGTGATTTTGCGCAGGTCATACGTCTAAAAGTTGCAGAAAGACGCACCATCGTTAGAGAGATGACGAAAGGTGTGCCGTCGTACAATGTGCATGGTAGTAAACGTGAAATAGTTAACTCCCCTGTTGTCAACGTGTAAAAGTGAATACAGTTGAGCTTGTTTTGGGGTGGGGTTGTGATGTAACATCGAAGGGCTGCACGGGGAGGGGTGGGGGTCGCTTCTCCCTCATAGAACGCAGCATGAGCGCTCCCGAGCAAAAGGATGTGCGAGCAGGCAGCGCGCTACTGTAGGGACGGAGTCCACAAACTGCTGAACAAAGAACAAGCCAAACTTCGAGCCCAAGAAAGCCGTGAACACACCAAGCCCGTAGCCGGTCAGGACAGCGAGTCCGAAACGGCAGCACAGTCCGGAAACAGCGGCGCCCAGCCCGGTGGAATTGACGGGCTCGTCCGCTGGATCGTCACTAAAATGAGCGACAACAAGAACATCTCCAACCGGGAGTACGCCTCCACTAAGGAGGAGATGGCCGTAGCTCAAGAGCAATTCTTCGCCCCTGAACCACGGAGAGGCATCTCCGTTATTCTGGATGTAAGTACAGAGAACAGAGTCGCTGCGCAGAGCTGGATCAAGGCATCCAGTGAGTGGCCTGTGCGCATTTGCGCACGCCGAAACTCAATTTCCTGATGCAATGGAATTTAACGGCGCCTACACATTTTAATTCATACTATTCATTCGTAGGAATCAGATAAAATGTGATTTGAGGCATCCTATAATTTTAAAACACTTTTGAGCATTTATTCAATATTGTTGATGCACAGCTTCAGATCCATGTACCAGTACGATATATCTCTTCACGACTCAAGACAATTCAGCCTCCCAATATAGTGGGTAGGACACCCGTAAAACATATCTTAATGCCCCCCGCCCCCAACCAACTACATTTACTGCCTTACACTGCTACTCTACTGTATGCCATTCCTATACAGGCTCCCAGTAGATCAACTACTGGTAGCTGGGTGAAACGAGCACTATTTGACATATCTCACCACTCGTGCTACTTTCAAGTGATTCGTGCTTTGTGGTAGCTAGTGGAATATTGTGCTTTGAAGTGCTAAAAGCATACAACTCGTGCACAATTTAACATAATGTTGTAGACCTCCTACTGCAGTTTGACAAATTGTGCCAAAAACAACAAAGCAGATGCATAAAAAGTGGCTAAGATTGCATGATTATCTGTTTTGTGTTGTGTTATTTTATCTTGTTATTGGTAGAGGAGTGGTTAGCAGCGTTAGCTCATCCACCTCACGTTGGTGTGTGTGTGTGTGTGTGTGTGAGAGAGAGAGAGAGAGAGAGAGAGAGAGAGAGAGAGAGAGAGAGAGAGAGAGAGAGAGAGAGAGAGAGAGAGAGAGAGAGAGAGAGAGAGAGAGAGAGAGAGAGCAAGTGGCTGTTTGTCTTTCTCTGCCCTGCGATTGGCTGGCAACCGGTTTCGGGTGCCCCCCTACTTCAAGTGGACGCTCTGCACCCCCACGATCCTCGTGAGAATTGATCTGAATAAAAAATAAAAGTTTACTGTCGGGTGACCCAATGGCTAGCACGTCAACCTTACAGTCCAGGGGCACCTGGTTCGATACCACCTCTGTGTGGAGATTGTATGTTCTCCATATGCTCCGGTTTCCACTCACATTCCAAAAACATACATTGCAGGCCGATTGAACACTCCATGTGGGATCAGATGCGGATGGGTGTTCGTCTCAGTGTGTAATTGACAACCGGTTCGGAGAGACCCTTGTGTGGATAGAGCAGTTCAGAGAATGGATGGATGTCAACTCTTTATGTTAAGAAACCTGCCTTTAGACTTTGGCTGAAAATTAGTAGTCTGTGTATTTACACTGCTGTGTTGTATATAAAAGTAGACCATCCCAATGAAATTAAAAATATATATAAATAATATAATAATTGAAGATTTGTAAAGCTTGCCAATTATTTATTTATTTATTTATTTTATATGAAGCTTTGAGGGTTTGTGTAGAGTTCAATTATGCTCTTTGTCATCACTGGTAAATTCATTGATGGACTGTTTTTTGTTTGTCCACAATATTCGTTATGAGTTTTGTTGTCCGACTGCGGACAAACGGCATACTATTCTATGGATCTTCAACTGAATGTCAATGATGAAGTAAAATATGTAAAGTCTGTCTCAAGCATGGTGTCAAAGTCAAGGCCCGGGGGCCAAATCTGACCCGCCACATTTTTTAAATTCGGCCCGTGAAAGCAAATCAAGCATGTCAAGTGCCATGACGCTTGCAAAAGTCCGAACCAAAATTTCAAATTTTCCTACATAAACCACAATAAAAGTCATTATTCTTGAACAGTGCAATAGTAGAGGAGCGATTCTCCCCTTGAAAATCTGCACTACGGACTTGACTCCGTTGTATAGTGCACCTGCAATGGACTAGACCACGTGTCAAAGTCAAGGCCCAGGGGCCAAATCTGGCCCGCCACATCATTTTATTCGGTCCACAAATGTAAATCAAGCATGTCAATTAGTGCCACGATGCTTACTATAGCCCGAACAATTTTTTCAAATTGTATGTACACACACAATAGCACAATAACAGTCATTATTATTGGCTTCAGATTTGAAAAATAGTCATGAATTTCGAACTCACTAGTCATGAATTAGTTGTGTGTTCTGTATGTAATATGTGGAGGAGCTGAAACATTCTAATGGTTTCCCCAAATTCATAACGGCCCTCGAGAGGAAACCGTAACTACAATGTGGCCCGTGCCAAAAAAAGGACTTTGACAACCCTGGTCAAATTTCTTTCTAAGATTAGAACTACAGTAAAGTCTCGTTATATCGATATCGGTTATATCGATAGTACTGCTTATTACGATACTATTTCTATGAACGCAAGGAGAAAATTTACATGCCGCAGGATCGGATATATCGATAGTCCGGTTATATCGATATGTTTTCCGACTCCCGAGAATATCGATATAACGAGATTTTACTGTAATTCATTACAGGTCAAGATGGGTACTTGTATTTTTTTTCTAAGGATGAACTAATCAAGGACAGAAGTGTATTTACATCTGTCACTTTAGATATAGTCCCTAACCGGGTGAATCTGTCAGGAGGCAAAATAACAAAACCAGAGTGCTCGACACGCTCTTGCACTTTGTCACTACACACAACAGGATGAAACACTCAAAATGTACAGTATTTTAAATGGTTTGCTCCTCAACACACACTGGCCTCTTTGCCAATCTCTCTTTTGACACGACGCACAGACCCAGCATCCAATAAGCCATTTCCTCTTGTATTTTGTGACCATATTCATGGCCAGGGAAAGCTCTGAGGCTTTCTTGAATGTATACAACAGTATCTGTCTCATGCGGCACCTCTCTCAGGCACATCTGAATGGCATTATTGTTTACACTGTTGACAAGGCTGTCATGAAGCATGTTGTTCAGCACTGCCCAGACAGCATTAATTGATAGAAATTTTATCAATGGGCTTATCAATATTTGGACAATTTAATACACATTTGGATTCAATGGCCTTCCTCAAGTCTGTTGACCTCGATCTTACCATACTGTATTTAAAACCTTCTCTTTGAAGAGCCCACCATTCACCTTGATTTTCTGCTTATTTCTGAATTCAGTTTTGTCTTCAGCAAGTGTTAAACCTACATTCCTCGATTCTTTTTAAAAGCAGCCCCAAACCAGTGTTTTTTTTCAGGCCCAGGCTTGCAGCCATCCACATAGAAACTCGCCATTACTTCAATTTGAACTTTCATTTGTCTCAATAATCCAGCCAGGAAAACTTTCTGTGTAACAGCACTGTGTGGCTGTCGCCCGGCAGATTGCTTGCACTGTCAAACCAAGCTTTGATGACTGCAAGTGCGCACATCGGGGGGTTTGGATGACGTAAAGTACTTGTCAAACCGATTCTGCTCACTCGATGTGGACATGGTCTGGAGTGGACCATCTACTCGGAAGCAGTGTGGCCCAGCTTTTGAAGTGTCACGGTTTGCAAGGTGGTGATGGCAGTTGTGGATCCCAAAAAGCCGGCAGGAGGGAACAGCAGGTTGTATTTGATAAATTGTATTGAAATAAAGTCAACAGGAACAGGAACAAAATCTAAAACGTTAAAATCATTTGAACAGAAAAATAGAAAGTATCAAAACAAAACCAAGAGTAAAAGTCCGCCAAGGTTAAACAAACACATGCACAGCATACAATGCATACACAATTGCATACAATTGCATTCACCAATGACCTGACAGCGAATGGTCGTGCCGGGAGTCCTTTTGAGTGTCACTGATTGGAAACGACTAGCACCTGCGAGGCAGCAGGCAGGGCTGACAGCGCTACCCGTTGCACGCCAATCCGAACGTGGCACTCCGCCACTGATCGAGACGACCAGCACCTGTGCAATGCAGTGTTACAATAATATCAGTCCATTACACAAAATGAAGCCGTGCGGGATGACGACTTTGGAGAGTTGGGTGACTTCATGTCATGATCTGGTTGGCGACCAACGGGTGGCGCTGTCGGCCCCACCTGCACTGGTGTCGGTCGTTCCAATAGCTGGCAATTAAAAGGACTCCCGGCATGACCATTCCGTGTCGGGTCATTGTATGTGTTTGCTTCCCCCTGTCAGGTTTGTTTCATCTTGGCAGATGTGTACTCATGGTTTTCTTTGATACTTTATACTTTTCTGTTCAGATGGCTTTGATGTTTGAGATTTTGTTCCCGCTGACTTTATTTTAATACAATTTGTCAAATACACCCTGCTGCTCTCTCCTGTCTGCTTTTTTGGCATCCACCATCATCACCACCTTGGAAACCGTGACAGGACATGTGAGGCCCTCTGAGAACTTTTGTTATTCAGGGCTTATTAATAAATTTGACTTGACCAGATATGCAAATCTCACTTGATCGATAATGTTGCAATGCATCACAATCACAGGGATCATTCGTTTTTGACTGCTGCTTGTATGCATTTAAAAGCATTATGATGACCAAATTCAAAATCCAGATACCTCTTGGAGTTTCATGTTGGGCACGTTGCACACACACAAAGAAAACAAATAAATACAAAAATCCACACAAATACATTTGAAACTACAGTGAGACCTCAACTTACGAACTTAATTGGTTCCCAGACAGAGTGTGTAAGGCGAAAAGTGTGTATCTAAAAAAAATCCCATAGGAAACCATTAAAATGGGAATAGTCCGTTCCCGGGTTTCCATAAAATATACTTTTCAACTAAATAAGCCTTAAAACTACACACAACCTACCTTATCCTATGTATAATAAATGTGCTATTGGATTGTAATGAAAGAAATACACTGCACTGTATAATAAAGTCACTTTATTTACATTTGTGATGGTCATTGATGGCTCTTAATTGACACCTGTTGCTTTCTGACTTGTAAGGTCTTACGAAACTGAGGCATCACATTATCATTCATCATGTTTATGATTCTCATAGCGTTTTATGGATGGTACTGTTCAATAAAAGCCTGCACATCAACTGTTGAATGGCCTGCTTCTGCTTGTCCTCTTGAAGGCAAATCAAATCCTCTGTGTTGAGGACCTCATTATGGTCAGCAACAAGCTCCTCGATGTCATCTGCATTCACTTCGAGTCCCGTAGGTGCTGGCAGAGATTTTATGACAACAAAAGGCGCGAGTCTGATGATTCCACAGACGCGGAATAAAACGCGACAAAAGAAGGCGCGCGGGGCGAATAAAATGGCACACTCATGTCTAACAATCACCCCGTGCAAAGCAAACTGTTGGATTTGCCAGCACAAGACATAGCGATGTACTTTCACGTAATCATGTCACTGGTGAGGTGACAGTGACTCGTTGAAATGAAATGAAATTGAAGAGCCGCGAGCGGCGGCCACGCCCGAGCTGTCAACTCGCACGTGACAATTTAGCGTGACTATTGACACGCTGTTCCGGTGTGTGTAAAAACACTAGCTCTGATTGGCTTACCATGACACATGACTCTACCCTTTAGCCCAGGGGTGTCAAAGTCATTTTTTGCCGCGGGCCACATTGTAGTTATGGTTTCCTCTCGAGGGCCGTTATGAATTTGGGGAACCCATTAGAATGTTTAAATCCCTTCAAATATTACATATAGAGCACACAGCAAATTAATGACTAACTCGTTTTCAAATCTGAAGTCAAGAATAATGACTTTTATTGTGGTTGACATCCAAAAATATGAAATTTTGGCTCAGATTTTAGCAATCATCATGGAATTTAACAAGTTTGATTTGCTTTCGTGGGCCGAAAAAAAATGAGGTGGCGGGCCGGATTTGGCCCACGGGCCTTGACTTTGACACCTGTGCTTTAGCCAATCACAATCACTTCTATCGCATCTTGACAGGGTTCAAGTGTCACAACAGAGAAACACGTTGGCAAGTGTTTGTCCCTGCTCATTCAGTTAGACAATGCTTTCCAAACAGCCTAGCCCTAGAGTCATAAGAAGTCGCGCGCTATTCTAGAACGTGAACGCATCCCAAGTCTTGGATGACAAATAAACAGAGCAGAGTAGACGTGTATGGCTGGTAGTGTCTTCAATTTATTCATAGTAACGCACCACATTTGAACTGAGGCTGAACACGAGGTGTTTATTTTCCGGTCCCATAATAGTAAAATTATCTGCAAAAAGCTCCTCGGAGGCGATGGACGTGTGAATTCAGAGAGAGGGGGTGTGGAAAGGAGCGCCGGCTGGAGCGCTGTTTGGTCGTGTGCTTCCTCCGAAGATCACTCCGCCAGATCCGAAGGTTGTGTGCTTGATGGACCGGCCGTGGTGGGTATGTATTATGAAAATAGTGCTTATTATAAGGCTTAATTTTCATAAATTTGACGTTCGTATGATGAAAAGTTCGTACTATAAGGCGTTCGTAATTTGAGGTCACACTGTATCACTGACATAAAATGTTCATCTGATATCCAGGAAGCACAAGATGCATTTCTCACACACTAACAGTGCATACAAATCTGCATTGATTCATCTCTCTTCAATTTCTCAATGATTTCCCCAAATTCATTTTTGTCCATTTAAAGTGCAGTTTTTGCTGGCAGATGAAAATGCAGTGTTCCAAAATACTAATGAAAGAGGAAGGCTTGGGCTCTCAAGACCAGAAAGACCAAAACACTGACTGTGAATACATTGCCACAATTATATGGATAGAAATTGAGCAGGTGCTTATGAGAGAGGTGAAAACGTTGTTCCGAATGTGTGTTTTTGACGATGGGAATTAATGAATTCCATGTATTTGTGTTTGGAGGAGAATATTCATGTACACAGTCGTTAAAAGGCCATGAATTGACTGGAGATAGTGGTTGTATTACCAAAGTGAGCTTGAAAAAGTCACTTGGTTACTTTACTGATGACTTCCTTGAAATACTGTTTACAAGTGGCTTTTTGTACATTCAGCAGATCCATCATGTCCATCAGATCCATCATGTCCAAAATCTGCAAAAAAATTGAGCTGGGAATTGGGCATTTTCAGAAAGTCCCGCCCCCAGTTCGTGACGTCACACCAAGACGTCTTGCATTTCTTGTGAATCAAAACAATGGCTTCAGATTCGGAGAATATGCTTTCTTGTTACACATCCAGTTATGAATATGATTCAAATAGTTCTGAAGAGGAAAGCATACATGTTTGCAATCGATTAAAGAATTATATGTTCCATTTTGAGGCAACGTATGGGGAAAATCTCTCACCCCGAAAAAAGAGGCACAAAATGGCGACCTCCAGTGGCCACCTCCGCTTCCACAGGCTGATAAATTCCTTATATGGAGCTTGGACACCCTCTTCTGGCAGCTTTTGGGTGCAACACGAGGTCCCCAGACCAAACAAGTACAGCAAAATACATTGACGTGATGGAAGGACCGCTACAATGCATCTTTTTTTTCGGTCAGGGGCGTTCCTATAGTGACGTCATGTACGGACTCGTCACCAACTCAAAAACAAGACTTCCTGAATATTCAGAGCGAGTCTTAAAACGTAAAATATAGCTATTTGCGGTGGAATCTTATTAAAATACGCTCAGTAGAAGTCATTTGAAGCCATTTTCCAAATTATGGACACAACTTGTCCGGATACGTCGGTTGTCCTTTAAAATAAAAGAGACAACTAGCTTTGCCAAGACCTCATGGGAATTGCATAAACGTGTTACAGTAATGTAAACAAACAAGTACTGTGTTAAAAAAGTAAAATAAAGACAGCATTTTCTTGACACAACATACATACAGTAAAGTCTCGTTATATCGATATTCAAGGGAGTCCGAAAAAATATCGATATAACCGGGACTATCGATATATCCGATCCTGCGCCGAACTGCATTAAACAAAAGCCGTCAAAAGAGGGCAGCCAAGCGCCATATAAGAAACGGAGCTGTCCATTAGCTCCCTTTTTTTTGGGTGAGAGATGTTCACCCAATGTTCCCTCAAAATGGCACATATAATTCTTTAATGATTGTAACCATGTATGCTTTAATCTTCAGAACTACAGTGTATTTGAAACATATTCATAGCTAGCGTCTGAAAATGAAAATGGCTCTGCTACACGGGTGCTGGGCACGTAACCAAGTCACCTGACCAAGTCGACCAATGGCGCGACTGATGGCGTGACACGTAACCAAGACACGTGACCAAGTTGACCAATGGCGCGACCGATGGCATGTCACGTGACAAAGTCACACGGCCAAGTCGACCAATAGCGCGACCGATGGCGGCTCATGTGACCAAGTCGACCAATGGTGCGACCGATGGCGGCTCACGTAACAAGACACGTGACCAAGTTGACCAATGGCGCGACGGATATATCGATATAAACAACAAAAATGGCCGGCGGGGGATGAAAAGGAGCACCGTAATAACCGGATTCTCGTAATAACCGGGTATCGTACTAAACGGTACTAATTATACATAAAAAGACTAGAAATGTGCAAGGGAAATGAAAATAGTATCGTAATAAGCGGTACTATCGATATAACCGATATCGATATAACGAGACTTTACTGTAATTGTCTTATATAAAAGTTTGTCTTTCTCTATTTCACACAAACTGTTTATCACATACTTGTGTTTTTTTTCTAGTCTTTCCAGACTTCACTCGACGTAAATAATTAAACGAGTACAATATAAAAGACAGGCAGCCTCACAATAGAGAATCAAGCGCAGAAGGCCTCATCCTACAAGATTGAAGATTGCATTGCCTTTATTTTCCATTCGTCTGTGTAAGCTCTCAGTCGTACAGGAGTGGTCCATCGATGAGAAGGTTTCTTCAGCCGTCATCTGTACAAAAGTGAAGGTTTCGGACGTTTCGCCTCCTATCCAAGAGGCTTCGTCAGCGAACTAAAGTCTGACTGGTCGTATCGGCCCCATTTATATATCCCTAATGTCCAGACATGGTGGCGCCGGACACAGCTATGATAGTTCGCTGACGAAGCCTCTTGGATAGGAGGCGAAACGTCCGAAACCTTCACTTTTATTTTCCATTATGTAAATTTTTTTGTTCTGTGTCTTTTGATTGGTAAACAGGGTGTTTTACCTCCTTCGTTTCATTGATTATTCACTGTTTGTTTTGTTGCATGTGCAAACGTGTTTGTACCAGGCAGTTGTTGAATTTGGTGCACTCATCAATTAGTGGTGCCTTATACAGTGGTACCTCGGTTCTCAACCATAATCCGTTCCAGAACCCTGTTCGAAAACCGATTTGTTCAAACACCAAAACCATTTTTCCAATTACAAATAATGTAAATTGTTTTAATGCGTTCCAACCCCTTGAATGTTTACCTTTTTAGTACAGTATTTTATACATTATTTTATGCATGAAATTGCACATTACAATGCTGACCAACACATAAAAAGCAATGTATATCTCAGAAAATGTTAAGCAAAATGGCAAAGACGTAAATAACATAAACATAAATGTAACCCAGGCTAATCGTACGTTCGTAAAGAAAATAATTCTGAATCGGATTTTTTACCTTTGTGGTGGTCAGCAGAAAGCGCAGGTGGACGGAGGAAGGAAATTTATTGTTTGGAACGAGAGTCCCCTTCCATAAAAACTTCGAGGAGCTCTTCTGTCTGAGGGGTGCTCACACGTTCAAATCTCTTTGCAACGGATGACTCTGCGACAGGGTGTTCATTTCTCTTAAAATATCTATCCAATGACACATGCTCTCACTCCCATAGCCACATCACTAGATTTCACAGCCTCCTTATTCTTTAATATCGTATTGATCGTAGATTTCGCCATGCTGTATTCAATACGTCGATCGTGATCGACCAATCGATCTCCAAGGTAGTATTGGTAGATCGCAAGACAAGGTCACGTGACATTGTCAGGAACTGACATTAAATCAAGTGGAGTTCTTTTGAAAAAAACTTGACGCCAGCCAATCAGCCATCCCTTTATTTGATTGATACACCGGAGAACCAATCATTTGACATCTCATTGAGAGACTAACTGCGAGCTCAAACAACGCCCCTTCGTTGCAAAGTGAACAATGATGTCATCATCCTGAACTCTATTTTTTGTTATTTCTCATTAGACAAGACCTCACTTCAACCCTTTCTAGTTGTTTGTTTTTGCAATTACGACATTACGTCACTTTATGTACGTCACTTCCTCACTTTACATATGTCACTACCTCACTTTCCATACGACACTACCTCACTTTACATACAGAAATTACATGTATTGTCTGTTGTCAATTGTATGTCTTTTTTAGCCACGTTATAAGTGCCTTGCATGTCTTGCACGCTGGGTCCGAGAGGACATTAATTTCATCTGTGCTGTATGTCATGCATATTAGCATATTTGACAATAAAGCTGACTTTGACTTGACTTTGACTTTGATTAGTTACATCCTAATTTTTCGCTCGGTTTTTCCCCTTAAACGTAAGATAGAGTATAAAAAAGTGGAAGAGCTGGACCAAGTAAGACTAAAAAACGTATCACTTTAATACGGAATGAGAGGATGACTTTTTTCACGATGACATTTTCAAGTGCGGTTGTCTCGTTTGTCAAGTTATCAGAGTGAACTCAGGTAATGGCAAACAATTGACTTAATTATATTGTGTTGTGCAACATATGCCGATATACGTCAACATAAATTGCAATAATCTTCACTATATTTCTCAATAAATATAATGAGTAGATCATTTTGACTTGGTCATTTCAAAAGTAGCTCTGTTGCTGAAAAAAGTGAGCACCCCTGCCCTAGCCAGATCAGACACTCACACACCTCCTTCATATTTTGCGATTAATTCTTTCTTAAATGCAATAGTTGTACGCACTACTTTTTTTTTTACTTGTAGCAGCACTTACTTTCTTTGGAGGCATGATGATTAAGGGCTAAAACTCTTCGTACACCTGTATTGGATTGGATTTGGATTGGATTGGATTTGCCTTTATTAGTCTCACAGTGGAGAAATTTACATTTCACAGCAGCAAAGTGATGAAAGGAATGAAAGTAGAAAAACAAAATACATGAGCTGCTGGAAAGGCAGCCACACTCGCGGCGCAGTCTTGAAGTCAAAAGAAAAACAAACAAATAATGACAGCACAAAGACAATATGACAAAACAAAGACACAGAGTCATTCATTCTTCAGGACTTGCTGTACCCTCTTTGTGATGACATGACGCAGTTCTAGATGAAAGAGGAGAGGATCAAAGTGTCTTTCCACCAGTGGATCAGGGACATCATGGTGGAACGTGCACGTCGATTACAAGCTAAATGTTGAAAGCAAACACGCAGCTGTAGCATTCATTGACGAAAAGAGATTGTCTCACATCTCCTGTCCCACATACATCTGCTTCAATTCCAAGCCGCAACAGTTCCACATACGCATCGGCGCTCTGCGCTGACGCTCCTTTCTTCTTATCACGGGCTCCTCAAGCCATGCATCCATTCAGCCGCATACTGTCCAACAGCACCGACCTTTCCGCTGAACAAAGCGGGGCTGTGAAGATGCTGCCCATTACTGGCGCAAAAAAGCACAATGGCCCCTTCGGTGTCCAGCGATGGCAGTCGAATGGCACCGACATTCCTCCCATTCAAAAACAGTACTGGCATATTCATGCTGCCGAAAAAGCGCAACCGCTCAGCACAGTCTCCTCCTTGATGAATGTCGTGGTCAAAAATCAATCATTAAACGCGAGAGCAAAACGCAGCACGTCCGCTACAGACAACAGTTGGTCACGACCAGAGCGATACACCTGTACGACGCTCAGCATCCCACCCTCGCGTACGCACTCACGCGTCGTACCGGCGTTCGAACTCCGATTATTGTTCGAACTATGAAGCAAGAATATCTCGAATATTTTGTTCGAACTCCAATTTGTTAGAACTGTGAGTCGTTCGAAAACCGAGGTACAACTGTAGTTTCTTCTGCAGCCGACAGGGAAGTGTCTGTTGTTGCCTTCTCTGAAGAGGCACTCTGCAGTTTAACAATTTCTCATTTTGGTTTTGTCAGAAAAGTAATGGTTTAAAGTTTTGTCTTAAGAACTTCAATCAAACTATTATGTTGTATGTACCAGTACTCATCGTAAGGTGTTTGATTATTAGTTACTCTATAGCAGTCATGATTCAGTTATGTGTCAATCATTGTAAAATATTGGGGTTCTCAAACTAATTTTTGTCACAGGCCACATGGTGGTTACTGTTTTCTTTGAAGTATGTTTTGACTATCAAACCATATTAACAAATGAAGCACAATGTTTTTCAGTCATCCCTTGCTATAACGCTCCATTTTACATGGCTTTGCTGTTCCATTGATTTTTCCCCCCTCTGTGCACTTATTTATTTAGTTGTTTATGTATTTCTTTTTCCATTTATTTATTTATTTATTTATTTATTTATTTATTCATGTATTTGTTTATCTATTTGTCTGTTTGTTTGTGTGCGTGTTTATTTTTGCTTGTTTATTTATTTACAGTGCGTTGTGCCATAATTTAAATTATTCTTGCAATGCATGCTTTTCCAAAAACGTAGTTTTCTCTGTATTATTTCTGTTCCTGGCACCTTCTACCCAAAGCATGTCCACAAATCATTTGAGGATAAATGCTTTGGACAATGAATGAAGGAATTGATAATAATGTGATACAGTACAAGAAACAACAAACAATTTCATTGATACTGAGTCACGTTCATTTTGTCTCCACAGATCTTCAGAAGAGCTGATAAAGATGGTGAGTAGATTCTTAATTAATGAGCAGAGTTTTAAATTTAAGGTAGAATTCATCACTCTACACACGTCACAAGAAACAACAAAGCAAAATGATACTTGAATAAACATGAGTAAGAATGACAGTGATAGTTAAATGTCTCTGGGTTGAAAGAGGTTGGGGATTATCATACATACAGTCATGGATGGGTGTTTAGGCCTATTGTAATTCAATGGTAAAGGTGACAGGGTGTGTGAATTGAGAGGTGTGATAATCGATTTCCTTCTTTATGAATCTCATTAAAACCTTCAAGAGAATGGAAATGAGCAAATAATTTTGCAACAAATATCCGTATTACCCATAGCACATACATATTTGTTGTATGTTTGCAATATATTCTGGTATATAGGTATTAATTGCTCTGTAAATGAAAAAGAAAACAAAACAAATGCTAAAACCTCTTACTCACCTCTTCTCACAGTATGCCTTTTCAAATAGATTCACATGTCGCACTCCACTCTTATCTAGTGTTTTTTATGTAGGAAGAAAAAAACACTATCCTTCCATTATTTACAACACGTATCCTGTTCTGGATCACAGAAGGATGAATTCTATCGAAGCTGATGTTGGATGAAAAGCAAATCACACCTCGATTGGTCAACAGTCAATTACAGTTCACTGAACACTCATACGCATCGTGACTGAGTAAGAACTCAACAACAACGCTGCCTGCTTGGAACTTAGGCGAGTGAACCAGCACATCATCAGTGAAACTGAAACAATCCACTCTCTTAATTTCTATTGCTTTTTTGTTCCTAATATACTGTATCTTCAAATTACAATGCAAAATGAAACGAAAAATGGTTGATTCATGATAAGGTTTGACAGAACAAACTTTGGCTTTCAGATATAGGACTTGAAAAAAAATGCCATGATTCATTTTAGTTATCGGGGGCAATCCTAACTGCCTCAAGGGCCAGTGAAAAAGCTGCTGTGCTGTATGTCAGTCATGCCTGGGCTGTTGAATGACAACTTGGGGATCCTGGAAGAAAGCCAACATGACCAGAAAGTCATACAGACAGTCAACCAAGTAAATCCTAACTCATCAATCTATTTTCGAACTTGCTTATGCATCAAGATATAAAATCCGTTCTTGAGATTAAACACGGCTTACTAATAAGTGAAAGACATTTGAAGCGAGTGGTGAACAAAAGTGGACTATTTCGCCGAAAAACGTTCGATGACTTGGGCGTCTTGGTTGACTTTATTCACAACCAGTTGCAGAATTCCGGACAACTACACGGTTACAGGTGGATGTACAGTAAGTGCAGAGAACATGGGCTTCTTGTCAGGAAAGAGGATGTTCGTCTGGTCCTGAAAGAGTTGGATCCGAGAGGAGTGTCTTTAAGGCAAGCAAGACGTCTGAGACGACGAAACTACTTCTCGAAAGGGCCGAATTTTATTTGGCATATGGATTCATATGACAAACTGAAACCGTTTGGAATTTGCATCAATGGGGCTATTGATGGCTTTTCAAGGAAAATAATGTGGCTCGATGCCTACACAACAAGTAGTGACCCGAAGTTAATTGGAGGTTACTACATTGAAGTTGTGCACCGTTTGGGAGGTTGTCCTCGAATCGTTCGAGCTGATTTGGGGACTGAAAATGGTCATGTTAAAGGCTTCCAGCGTTTCCTGGTGCCCATACCGCCAGGCAGCACCCTTGACAGTTACTTGGATGGAGCCAGCACCGCCAATCAAAGAATTGAATATTGGTGGGGGTTTCTTCGCAGCCAATGCATGGAATTCTGGTTATCACTCTTCAAAGACCTCAGAGACAATGGCTTCTTTGATGGTGTATTTCTGGACAAAAGCATCCTGCAATTTTGTTGCATGGGACTTATTCAGGTGAGTTCATATATTCTGTAGCTCCATTTATGAAATATGTATTTTTGTATTTGAGAGGGTGTTGATGGGACACAAAAGAAGGTAAATAATCGGATAGTGGAAAGAAGATAGTGGTCTGTGTGTGTGGGGACATAGCGTGAAGGTGAAATGATCAAGGAAAAGATGAAGGAAAAGTGGGGATGGGCAGAGTAGTAAACATGAGTGACGAGTTTAAGGTAGAAAGGAGGGAGCAGGGAGAGAAAAGCAGTCTAATTCTATAATTTCTTGCTCATAAGAGCTGCTATGACTGTGCAACTCTTCCTAAATCTGTCTGTATATCACACCAAATCCAGCAGGCATTTAAACAACTTCTTCCCTCAAGCAATTAACTCTCTAAAAAGTAACCCCAATAGAACTGTATAGTGCCTCCATTTTTTGATGAGACTAGTGCAGCTACAGGAGACAATTTCCTTGTGTGTACTACATACTTGGCAAAAAAAGATGATTCTGATTCTGATATTATTCTCAACAGGATGAGTTGGATGATACTGCCCGTGTTTGGAACAGCCATCTCATCAGGCCCTCAAAGAACATAAATGTCCCCAGTGGTCGGCCCAACGTGATGTATTCTTTACCTGAACTTTATGGCACAAGGGACTTCCTCTCCACAGTTGACAATGAACAAGTTCAACTATGCAAAAGCCAGTGTGTCTTCCGTTTAACTATGCCTTGTGATCCGGATGTATTTGTATTGTGTGCTTCCTTAATGGCCCAGTCTGGTCTGATGCCACCAAAAGAGCCGTATCAGGCTGTGAACTTGTACTTGCACCTCAGAGAGGCCCTTACTGCAATTCTAAATTAGAAGCATGATGTTTTCAGGGGTCAGAGACATTAACCTTTGGTGAAAGCATTTTTGTTTCCGTATACCAGTCATACTGGAATTATATTACATTAAAATTTAAACATGAATTACTCAAAGCAATAACCATATATTTTTTGGTGTGTGTTTGGGTGAAACCATTTTATGGCTCCTCAACTGGTTCGAAGTAACATTTAATGAAGGCTGAATCCGACGACCATTGCCATTTCTTCAACCCTTTGTTCATCATTTCTTTTATCACTTCACTTTAAATGGATTATTGGGATACATTTGAGGACGAATAATATATAGCAATCACAGTTTAAATCATTTTTTGTCTGCTGTTTTTGTTACTGTATAAGGAAAGCATATTTGATCAATATGAAATGTTCATTTGTCAAATCATTCTGGGTGTCAATAAATATACTGTCTTGGTTGCTGATTTTAACCACAAATACTTAACCAATGTGGATCTGAATAGTATTCCTGCACCCCAGTACACAATCACTTGCCTGTAAATGATAACATAATTGTCACTCTTCAATTTCGTCAGCAGGTGGTGTCTTGTGTTTAAAAAAAACATGAATTATTTGGAACAAATTTTATTAACATTGACAAATTGGTATGAACAGCAATCACAAACATATAAATGGAATACAATATCAAGTACAAAAAGAATTGCTTTTGTTTGAACAGTGCAAATATTTGCAACATTACATGACATATCAACTTCAAACCTTTAGGTCAAACTGAAAGTGGCACCATATCCGAAACCATTAGGAGAATAAGTGATATGGAAAATTGAATGAATGAATAATAACCATGAAATCAATTGTAGACACAAAAGGAAAATACAACTGTAGACTGCCCTACGCAAGGTTGACCATGACAGATGTTTTACATCTCAATGTACAAATAATGAAATGCTCCTAAACTGATGTGTGTGCATGTGTGTGTAGACATAAGAGAGTCAATCAATCAATTGCGCACTTTCTCCCACCATGTTGGTGACAGATGAATGAGCTTCACTGCATTCATCCAAATGAGATGTTGGAGTATTTTCTTTTGTGCCAATGTAAAATCTTAACAGTTTCAATTTGTTTTTTTCATAGAGTCTGCCAATTGTTTCATCTAAAGCAATGTGGTTTCTTTTGAAATCACAGACCTCAAAAGTAAAGTCTTCAACAGGTCCTTTGGTTTAGCTTCCATCTGGGAAAAATAGCCCTTTTCCCAGCTCCAAAATTTGAGCGACAGTTGCTGTTTTTTTCCAGGATGGCATACCTTGTTCCTCCACCTTTGCTTGTCCTCACTTGATGGTAATCGTTGCCATAAATCTTCCTTTGAGTCTTTTCTGCAGAAACATTGTTATGTCTTGCCATCCCATCAACATGGTTTTGGAGTACTCCCGAAGTCTCAGCCAGTACACCTTTTTTCCTTGATCTTATTTTGCCTCTTAATTTTTGGAGGAGCAGTTCATTATCACCACTGGACATTTTCTGATGACAAAAGCAAAGGACAGCTATTCGATCACCATAAGAAGTGATATATTTGCCCATTTGCTCTTCGGTCATCATAGCAATTACTGCCATGTCAACCTGCAAAGATAAATTGTGAGAATAAATACTTGACATGTTTATTTAATTATCAATAACTTTTAATACATTTAACATATTCACATGAGTGATGGGACACTACAGTCATCATTATTTGTATTCAGTATTACACGAGAATAGTATATTAGGTAGCGGCAGCCCAATTACTAACTGTAATATCGATTTTAAATTGTGTTAATAACCTCATTATTAAAATAGAATTAACAGTACAGGGAGAGTAGATAGAAATGTTAGCTTCACTTTCACTTTATTGACCTACTACCAATACTACTTCGACAGTGAAAAAGCTGCTGTGCTGTATGTCAGTCATGCCTGGGCTGTTGAATGACAACTTGGGGATCCTGGAAAGAAAGCCAACATGACCAGAAAGTCATACAGACAGTCAACCAAGTAAATCCTAACTCATCAATCTATTTTCGAACTTGCTTATGCATCCTATCACTACGGAGCCCCTAAGGGGACATCGAAGAAAAAAAAAAAACTTTGCGAGATCTCGCAAAACTTTGCGTTCCCTCGCAAAACTTTGCGTTCCCTCGCAATACTTTGCGTTCCCTCGCAATACTTTTGCGAGATCTCGCATTCTTTGCGAGCTCTCGCATTCTTTGCGAGATCTTGCAAAGAATGCGAGATCTCGCAATCTTTTTTTAAAAAATACGCGTACATGTACTTCCGGTTCATCGTCAGTGTAACCGAAAACAACAAACATGGAGCCTTTTCACCCTTTCGTTCCTTTAATCCAGTTTTACTTTAAAATTGGCTTGAAATACAAAGATATAAAATCCGTTCTTGAGATTAAACACGGCTTACTAATAAGTGAAAGACATTTGAAGCGAGTGGTGAACAAAAGTGGACTATTTCGCCGAAAAACGTTCGATGACTTGGGCGTCTTGGTTGACTTTATTCACAACCAGTTGCAGAATTCCGGACAACTACACGGTTACAGGTGGATGTACAGTAAGTGCAGAGAACATGGGCTTCTTGTCAGGAAAGAGGATGTTCGTCTGGTCCTGAAAGAGTTGGATCCGAGAGGAGTGTCTTTAAGGCAAGCAAGACGTCTGAGACGACGAAACTACTTCTCGAAAGGGCCGAATTTTATTTGGCATATGGATTCATATGACAAACTGAAACCGTTTGGAATTTGCATCAATGGGGCTATTGATGGCTTTTCAAGGAAAATAATGTGGCTCGATGCCTACACAACAAGTAGTGACCCGAAGTTAATTGGAGGTTACTACATTGAAGTTGTGCACCGTTTGGGAGGTTGTCCTCGAATCGTTCGAGCTGATTTGGGGACTGAAAATGGTCATGTTAAAGGCTTCCAGCGTTTCCTGGTGCCCATACCGCCAGGCAGCACCCTTGACAGTTACTTGGATGGAGCCAGCACCGCCAATCAAAGAATTGAATATTGGTGGGGGTTTCTTCGCAGCCAATGCATGGAATTCTGGTTATCACTCTTCAAAGACCTCAGAGACAATGGCTTCTTTGATGGTGTATTTCTGGACAAAAGCATCCTGCAATTTTGTTGCATGGGACTTATTCAGGTGAGTTCATATATTCTGTAGCTCCATTTATGAAATATGTATTTTTGTATTTGAGAGGGTGTTGATGGGACACAAAAGAAGGTAAATAATCGGATAGTGGAAAGAAGATAGTGGTCTGTGTGTGTGGGGACATAGCGTGAAGGTGAAATGATCAAGGAAAAGATGAAGGAAAAGTGGGGATGGGCAGAGTAGTAAACATGAGTGACGAGTTTAAGGTAGAAAGGAGGGAGCAGGGAGAGAAAAGCAGTCTAATTCTATAATTTCTTGCTCATAAGAGCTGCTATGACTGTGCAACTCTTCCTAAATCTGTCTGTATATCACACCAAATCCAGCAGGCATTTAAACAACTTCTTCCCTCAAGCAATTAACTCTCTAAAAAGTAACCCCAATAGAACTGTATAGTGCCTCCATTTTTTGATGAGACTAGTGCAGCTACAGGAGACAATTTCCTTGTGTGTACTACATACTTGGCAAAAAAAGATGATTCTGATTCTGATATTATTCTCAACAGGATGAGTTGGATGATACTGCCCGTGTTTGGAACAGCCATCTCATCAGGCCCTCAAAGAACATAAATGTCCCCAGTGGTCGGCCCAACGTGATGTATTCTTTACCTGAACTTTATGGCACAAGGGACTTCCTCTCCACAGTTGACAATGAACAAGTTCAACTATGCAAAAGCCAGTGTGTCTTCCGTTTAACTATGCCTTGTGATCCGGATGTATTTGTATTGTGTGCTTCCTTAATGGCCCAGTCTGGTCTGATGCCACCAAAAGAGCCGTATCAGGCTGTGAACTTGTACTTGCACCTCAGAGAGGCCCTTACTGCAATTCTAAATTAGAAGCATGATGTTTTCAGGGGTCAGAGACATTAACCTTTGGTGAAAGCATTTTTGTTTCCGTATACCAGTCATACTGGAATTATATTACATTAAAATTTAAACATGAATTACTCAAAGCAATAACCATATATTTTTTGGTGTGTGTTTGGGTGAAACCATTTTATGGCTCCTCAACTGGTTCGAAGTAACATTTAATGAAGGCTGAATCCGACGACCATTGCCATTTCTTCAACCCTTTGTTCATCATTTCTTTTATCACTTCACTTTAAATGGATTATTGGGATACATTTGAGGACGAATAATATATAGCAATCACAGTTTAAATCATTTTTTGTCTGCTGTTTTTGTTACTGTATAAGGAAAGCATATTTGATCAATATGAAATGTTCATTTGTCAAATCATTCTGGGTGTCAATAAATATACTGTCTTGGTTGCTGATTTTAACCACAAATACTTAACCAATGTGGATCTGAATAGTATTCCTGCACCCCAGTACACAATCACTTGCCTGTAAATGATAACATAATTGTCACTCTTCAATTTCGTCAGCAGGTGGTGTCTTGTGTTTAAAAAAAACATGAATTATTTGGAACAAATTTTATTAACATTGACAAATTGGTATGAACAGCAATCACAAACATATAAATGGAATACAATATCAAGTACAAAAAGAATTGCTTTTGTTTGAACAGTGCAAATATTTGCAACATTACATGACATATCAACTTCAAACCTTTAGGTCAAACTGAAAGTGGCACCATATCCGAAACCATTAGGAGAATAAGTGATATGGAAAATTGAATGAATGAATAATAACCATGAAATCAATTGTAGACACAAAAGGAAAATACAACTGTAGACTGCCCTACGCAAGGTTGACCATGACAGATGTTTTACATCTCAATGTACAAATAATGAAATGCTCCTAAACTGATGTGTGTGCATGTGTGTGTAGACATAAGAGAGTCAATCAATCAATTGCGCACTTTCTCCCACCATGTTGGTGACAGATGAATGAGCTTCACTGCATTCATCCAAATGAGATGTTGGAGTATTTTCTTTTGTGCCAATGTAAAATCTTAACAGTTTCAATTTGTTTTTTTCATAGAGTCTGCCAATTGTTTCATCTAAAGCAATGTGGTTTCTTTTGAAATCACAGACCTCAAAAGTAAAGTCTTCAACAGGTCCTTTGGTTTAGCTTCCATCTGGGAAAAATAGCCCTTTTCCCAGCTCCAAAATTTGAGCGACAGTTGCTGTTTTTTTCCAGGATGGCATACCTTGTTCCTCCACCTTTGCTTGTCCTCACTTGATGGTAATCGTTGCCATAAATCTTCCTTTGAGTCTTTTCTGCAGAAACATTGTTATGTCTTGCCATCCCATCAACATGGTTTTGGAGTACTCCCGAAGTCTCAGCCAGTACACCTTTTTTCCTTGATCTTATTTTGCCTCTTAATTTTTGGAGGAGCAGTTCATTATCACCACTGGACATTTTCTGATGACAAAAGCAAAGGACAGCTATTCGATCACCATAAGAAGTGATATATTTGCCCATTTGCTCTTCGGTCATCATAGCAATTACTGCCATGTCAACCTGCAAAGATAAATTGTGAGAATAAATACTTGACATGTTTATTTAATTATCAATAACTTTTAATACATTTAACATATTCACATGAGTGATGGGACACTACAGTCATCATTATTTGTATTCAGTATTACACGAGAATAGTATATTAGGTAGCGGCAGCCCAATTACTAACTGTAATATCGATTTTAAATTGTGTTAATAACCTCATTATTAAAATAGAATTAACAGTACAGGGAGAGTAGATAGAAATGTTAGCTTCACTTTCACTTTATTGACCTACTACCAATACTACTTCGAAAAAAAATGTCCATGTTTCTCTTGTTTTGCTTATTACATCAGACTTTGTAGCTGTATGCCCACCTTGTCGCTTTTCATACGTGCAATGTCCACGTGAGGGACGTTTCTTCTATCACAGCTGATCTTTGGGTAAAAAAACACACACCATATTTTCTGGATTAGAAAATATGGTATGTGCAGCTTTAAAATTCATAATAAAGTTGAATAAAAAATATTTTTATCGCATTGGATGATAAGTCACATTTTGGATGGAAATTTATTTGATAACATTTTAACACTAAGAATACATATATCATCTTGAATGGCAAATCAAAATAAAAAATACAGACCTAGAAGATGAAAGATGGTATGGTATTATCCTGTTACAGGATGAATCAACAACAAACTGACAATATGCCTGATATGTTCATTCAACATGTTAACACTTATTCAGATAACTCTAGCACAAAGAACACACTAACAAGTTTACCAAACCACCAGTGTCACTCAAAATCACCACAAATAAAATGAAATCTTGATCCTCTGTGGCAGTTTTAAAGGACTCCACAAACTCCTTAGGGAGAAGATGTGATGCTCCCTTTTCTCAATCGTCTTTGTCAGTTGTTTTTTTTAATTGAATTTTTTGTGAACAATTAGGAAAGGAAAACATGGTCACATTGAGCATCATCTGATCCAGACATCAAAACAAAACATGGATCACATAACCATCTCATTAAACCGTTTTACATTTCTTGTCAATTCTGCTGGTGCAATGTCCTGTTCACTGTGACATATAAAAAACAAAAGTTAACAAATAAATAATGAAAAGATAAGAGAAAAAAACCATAATAATACAAATAAAAATAATATATAATAGTAATCAGAGTAGCAATAATTAACAATTTTGATCTTGAGTGGATTGGGGTTCATTGGTTAACTTAAATATCTTTATATGCACTTAGGCTGCTGTGTAAAATGTTCCCAGGTATCTCTCAAATTTCTCTCGCTCGCCTCGGAGTATGAAAGTAATCTTTTCCATTTCATAAATTTCACCCACCACCTTAATCCAGTCTTTGACCGTTGGGGGTTCTTTTGTTAGCCATCTCCTCGTGATTGCTTTCTTGCTTGCTAACAGCACGATGTTATGTATGTATTTCTGGGCAGAGTTAACAATTAAATCAGGTTCCAGTCCCAGATACAGGGCTTCAAAGGTTGGAGGAACCACTTTTCCCACAATCCTACCCATTGTTATACTTGTCTCTTTCCAGTATTTAGAAATGACCGGGCATTCCCAAAACACATGATAATGTGACACTTGGGTTATTGCCACAGGATCTCCAGCAAGCTGTACTCGATCCTTGTGCATGCCCTTGAGCCGGAACTCTAAAAATCTGACAATGTTCTTCCACCCAGATTCTTTACAAGAGTGAGCTGATGTACAATTCCATTGCTGTGCTATTATTCTTTCCCATGCTTCCTGTTGGATTGTAGTGCCTCCCTCCTCCGACCACTTGTTCTTTATATACGTTATTTCTCCTCCTTCCAATTCCTGCAATTCTTTGTATATTTTCGATATAATTCCTCTTCCAGGTTTTGACATATAGGTTAATAGGAATATCTTAATTAACCCGAAACCACATTGTTGGACCCATCCTTTGTGTAGGTTTCTCTCTAAATAGTGTCTTCGTTGAAGGTATCTATAGAAGTCGTGATTACTCAGTCCATAGTTGATTCTCAGGTCTTGGAATTGTCATATCCCTCCCTCCTCAAGGAGGTCTCTGTAAATCTTTAACCCTTTTCCAACCCATTTTAGAAACCCTGCATCCGTTCTGCATGGTAAAAATTCAGAGTCAAATCCAATCCATTTTAGAAATAGATATGGGCTATTGTCTTTATCTCGTTTTAATATTCCATGCCCCACCTTCATTGAAGTTTTGATCCAAAGGTTGACACTTTTAAGATAATTGGTTAATGCGGGGTCTCCATTTAATTGCTTGCAGTGGAATTTCACTCGATATCTGGCATTCTATGTCTTTCCACTTCACCCTATATGATGGGTTACAGATATTGACCAAAATATTTATCTGGGTTGCCTTATAATAATTCATCATCTTTGGTCGGGAGAGGCCTCCCTTACTTTTCATCAGTTGTAGTCTTGTATCTAATTCTAGGTCTCTTCCCCTTCCAAATAAATCGTGATATTACCTTGGGTATGTCTATTGCTAAAGTTTGAAATAGATAAAGTAGTCTGGGCAACACGTCCATTTTTGATTTCTTCCACTCTTTGTAATATTCCAAGGAATGGAACCAGATTCCATCTGATCAGGTCCGCTTTAATTTGGGCAAGGAGAGGCTAGTAATTTTCAAGTAATTCCAAAATTATTCTTTTAGAATATTCACGCCCAAATATCTGATCCTGCTCTGAGTCCCATTTCAGGTCGACTTCATCTGTTATCACGTTTCTGGAAGAAAAATTAAGTTTGTATCTCTAAAATCCTCCATATACCCTGATGGTCGAGAGCAGTTCTGGGAGAGAGGTAGATGGTTTTCCCAAATATTAATATATCATCCGCGAATAGGGCTAATTTGTGGGTATCTTGTCCAACAGTTATACCCTCGATCTCTTCTTTTTGTTTTATCCATTGTCAGTTGTTACCACCACTATGGAAAGTAAGAACATGGGCCTACTGTACAGCACCCTCTTTCAGGAAAATGCAGTACAACCCACCGGGCAGATACCTGTCAATCACAGAGCACATTTTGGTGAAATTGTGAAATGAATGAGGATAGACAGAAAGAAACTAGCACAGCTGACTCCTCTTATCTTCTCTGTAGCGGCTGCTCTAAAGCAGGAGAACCATTCCCACCCTGCTGTGGTTTGATTGGTTCCTCACTCGGCATCTCAAGTCTTTTGACTCATAGTGCAGAAAAAAAATGTCAGAAGAGCAGGAGTTTGGTTGGTACTGTGAGGAAAGATGGTAATTATAAGGAAACCTTGATGTATGGAAAGCGTACTGGAAAGGAAGGAGAAAGGAGCCAGCAAGTGCGGGTTGAAGCGAATCTAATTTTATCCTGCCTCTCTTGGGAGAAGACCGGGGGAACCGTTTTAATGAGAGCGACATGGAAAGCGAGAAAGGTGCATATTTTAGGGAGAGAGACAAAGCTACGTGGCGAAGCAACAACAGCAACCTAGAAAATGAGCATGAGAATCCAACGAAATGATGAGGATTTCATCCGGCAGAATGGCTTTACATTCAGTCTTAGGACCACGGGCTCATTGTAAAATGATCCTTCACATCGCACATCCCTGTTTTAATCAAATGCACACAACATACCTCAGTAGACATTTTATTTGTACTCGTCGATAATCGAAATGTAATGCATCAGTGCATTCAAGATGGTTTGCATGACTGGATAAATGGAGTGTGTGAGTGCACGTGTCCCTCGCGTCTGTAGTGATCTGCCTTTAAAGGCATTGCTATGCTATGAGTAGAGTGTTGCAGTTGCTCTGAACTATAAAATATTAAGTTAGCATCCTCGCTCTTAGTTTAGTGTTTCTACTTCCAGAAACAAACTTTAAAAGGAGGGGGATTCCACTCAAGACTTACAGTATATTTCTTCAATTTTTCAATGGCTGCTGACTGAAAGTATTCACAGTACTGTACATCCATCTATTTACGACATCACTTAAAGGTCAACCGACGTCTCCCGACAAGTTGTGTCCATAATTTGTGAAATGGCTTCAAATGACTTCTATTGAGCGTATTTTACAAAGATTCCACCGCATATAGCTATATTTTACGTTTTAAGACTCGCGCTGAATATTCCGGAAGTCTTGTTTTTGAGTTGGTGACGTCCCAATGTGACGTCACTGAAGGAACGCCCCTGACTGAAAAAAAACAACACATTGTAGCAGTCTTTCCATCACGTCAATATATTTTGCTGTACCTGTTTGGTCTGAAAATGTCATGTTGCACCAAAAAGAGCCAGAAGAGGGCGACCAAGCTCCATGTAAGGAATTTATCAGCCTGTGGAAACGGGCTGATTAATTCCTCACACGGAGCTTGGTCGTCATTTTCTGCCTCTTTTTTGGTGATACATTTCCCCCCAATGTTGCCTCAAAATGGCACGGAATATATTCTCGAATCGATTGCAAACGTATGCTTTCCTCTTCAGAACTATTTGAATCATATTCATAACTGGATGTGTAACAAGAAAGTATATTCTCCGAATCTGAAGCCATTGTTTTGATTCTCCAGCAATGCAAGACGTCTTGGCGTGACGTCACGAACTGGGGGCGGGACTTTCTGAAAATGCCCAATTCGCAGCTCAATTTTTTTGCAGATTTTGGACACTTTAAGTCGTTTTATTGGTGTTTTGCATTTGAATAAAAATATCATACTGCGTGTTTTGGGTATTTTAGATGCTATAAAACGTTTTTCTGATGTCAGTTAGGAAACAAAAAAGTGACGTCGGTTGTCCTTTAAGTTTCCTGTCCAGGATCATGGATAGCAGGAGCCTATCCTAGCTGACAGTGTGGGTTGTGTTCCCACTCAGTGTCTATAAATGTACCCCATGATTGACGGACTACCAAAAGTCACGTCCGATGAATAGTATTTAAGCATTAGCTCCTCGCGACCCCATACATAAGTGGACCCTGTCCTTTTTTTTTTAATGTCCGGACCAGTTGACACAGGTACCTGCTGTTACCTGGCAACCATTCCTTTTAAATTGCCAGTTTTAAAGCATGGCTACTGACAACAACCAGTGTCTGAAATAATGTCTGACCGGACGCGCGGGGCGTGCAACTTTTACGTTGGGCGTACAACTTACAAAATGTCCCCGCCTGGGTCGCCGACAACTTTTTCAAGAAAAAAAAAGACGAAAGATTTTCTTATTGCAATTTGCATACTCGGCAGCCAATCAGAAGACTGCGTCGAATAACTTTCCGGACTTTACCGAGCGTCGTAGCCCCAGAAGAAATATTCAAAAGAAGCTAACAAAATTCCAGATGCTACAAAACATAAACGTACATAAAAATCATCACGGAAAGAGGAGGTCACGTGGCTTGTGGCAGACGACGCAGCGCAAACATTGCATTGTGCAACATGCCGAACAGTGTATGAACAAACGACAACTGGAGTGAAATCGTCAGCAAGGAATATTTACAATAAATTTAGCAAGGGTGGTAGGTACAATTTAAAGTGTTGTTCTGTTATATATTGTAATCAATCAATCAATCCTTAATACTTTGTAATAATGTTTTTTCTTGCAATTAGTCATCTTATTGTGTTTCAAGTTGTGAAAAATGGGGCAGGCAACTTTATGGCTGGGCAGGCAACTTTTCAGAGTTGTCTGCGCTGGTGTCTGTTAACTTTTTGTCATGAGTTTCAGACACTGCAACAACCAATCAGAAATAATAAATATGCCATATATATTTTTAAGTTATGATACAACAAACGGTGTTGGAATCATTGCTACTTTCAAATGTGACTGTGAACAAAAGACGACACCGTTGATTGCTGCTTTCCTGTGTTGATTGCTGACTAAATTGCGTAATGTCTGCCTGCGTAAGCAACTACTGTACTTGTACAGCAGGGGTGTCAAAGTCATTTTTTGCCGCGGGCCACATTGTAGTTATGGTTTCCTCTCGAGGGCCGTTATGAATTTGGGGAACCCATTAGAATGTTTAAATCCCTTCAAATATTACATATAGAGCACACAGCAAATTAATGAATAACTCGTTTTCAAATCTGAAGTCAAGAATAATGACTTTTATTGTGGTTGACATCCAAAAATATGAAATTTTGGCTCAGATTTTAGCAATCATCATGGAATTTAACAAGTTTGATTTGCTTTCTCGGGCCGAAAAAATGATGTGGCGGGCCGGATTTGGCCCGCGGGCCTTGACTTTGACAACTGTGTTGTACAGGATACGGTGCATGTGTATAGGATGCATTTACTGCAGTTATTATGCCCCTCCTCTTCTGTAATATCACCCTTGATATATTGTTGGTTTCAAATTCTTGTTTCTCTCCTGGTTCGGTGTTCAACGTTCTGTGATCAAAATATCAGTGATGACAATAGATGGTTTTCTCTCGTCTAGGCAGGAGCGAAGTCAGGAGCACACGAACAAAGATCACAAAGAGAAGTGAAGAGCTCCCGCTCTGACTACTTTTTTGAATGTCCACATCAGTGATCTTTTGTCCAATAAGCTACGGACAACTCAGTGTTGGCCGGACATAGACTGAAACTTGAAACTCGTTACATCCTGCTTTCATACGGTTCGACTGATGCTTTATTCCATGTAGTCTAAATTGAACATGCAATAACATAATATGTACTAAACTAACATGGGATAACATAATATGTTTACTAATCTAAACATGAATGACATAATATGTTTACTAATGTGCATAAGCACAATATCATATATTATAGATATTTTGCGGTGGCAATAAAAAAACTGCCTTTAATACAATGTAAAATACCGGTAATATTATAATTCCTACTTAAATGAAGGTCAATACAATCCAAGTTGATCCCATGTTTGGTAATTCCCAAATTACTGTACAAAACATAATGAAGAGTGCACATTGCATGGAGTTTAATTTGAGTGGCAGACCGTGACCTTGTGATACAATTTAACTTTGTATACAATAAACTTGATTAATTTTGGACTTTCAATCAGTGAATGGGTTTTTAATTCATTGCCCTCCTCTGTCCTGTTACTCATTCACTGTCTGCAAATCATCATAATTATGTTTGGCATAATGACAATGAGCAGAAGGGTTTCCGGAAGGCTTGTTTATCTTTTCTGTCAAGACTGGACAGAAACACATAGTGTTTCTGTCCAGTAACACAAGCATGAATGGTGTACCTAATCAATACAAAAATGTGTGCATTGAAGTGATCATCATCACATCACAATTAGTGTGCTGGTGGTTCGGATTGATACATGCAATTAACTCAAAAAACAAAAGGTTAACTTTGACTGAACATTATACGTACATTTCCATTAACCACAGCAGTGCTTTTCAAACTTTTCCAATCAAGTACAACTGAAATAATGCTTTCCTTAGCAGTGAGATGATCAACATGAAAATACTGTGTAGTAGTTTATTGTAAATAACACGGCAGAAATTTTTATTCCTAAAAGTATGGTGAAGAATATTGCGTGTCATTGTAAAAACCGAAAAAATACACAATGAAACTGAACTTAGATAATGATTAAATTAAAATGAATTGAACTTTAAGTTAACTAAAAGAAAAGAGACCACTAAGAACGTTTGAAAAGAAAAAAACCCTGAGAATTCAATGCAAATTCATTCATTCAATCTTTTTTTCTGCTCAGCCGAGGTTGAGTCGTGGGGCCCACGTTATCTATGATACTGTCAATGCAAAGAAGTTGTGGCTCGACCTGTGCCCCTCTCTGATGACAGAGCCACATATCCGTGCCCAAATGTGAAGGTTGGAACGTAGATCGACCGTTTATGCTCAGGTCGTGATTCATCACAATGGAACAATACAGAGATCTCATCCGCTTGTTGACCTCCCACTCCATCCTGCCCTTTGTCGTGAACAAGACTCCAAGATAGTTGAACTACTCAACTTGAGGCAGAATCTCAATTCTGACCTGGAGAGGGTTATGTAGATGGGTGTTCAGATGAAGAATGAAACGTTGCCCCAAACTTTTCACAATTTAAACATGCATCTCAGTTATAATGTGGTAAACTTACTTTTTTTTTAAATAATTCGTTCTTCTCTTGCCAAAATTATATCAGTGTAGCACATTTAAATATCCTGAATCAAATGCACAGTAGATGTTCAAAGTAAGTCAATTCAAATTACTCTTTTCTTCAGTGCCCGTCTGTGGTTGCAATAGACAAGGTTTTAAATAATTCTATGTCTGTGAATTGTTGATTTTTGATGTCCTTCAATCCTGATTTGGATATTCTCCAATTATTTCCACGGCATGATCCTACTTCGTTGTGAACATAGCCAATGATGAGCAGTCTTAATCTTCGCCTCTGTGGCACAAAGACATTTGTTTCTTATGGTGTGGGAGTGTCTCAAGTGCCTTTCTGTAAACTCCGACCACGTGTTTTACTCAGGAGTGGCTTCTGTCTGGCCACTGGTTGTACATAGCTGCAGAGATTCTTTTTTTTCCAGGAAGGTTCTCCTCTTTCCACAAAGCCATGTCAGAATGACCATTTGACTCTTAGTCATCTCCCTGACTATAGAAGGAAAGGTTCCCCTGATCGCTTAGTTTAGCCAGGCGGCCAGCTGTAGGTAGTGTCCTTGTAGTTCAAAAACATTTTTATTGAAACAGAGGAAGTGTCTTTGGAAGTATCTACTTCAGTGCTTGAAAATTGAGGCGTGTCCGTGTCACAACCAGCAGGGTTGCCATGGTGAGCAAAGCTCAAGTGGTTCATTGGCAGTCCTCGATGATCAGAGGCCCGCTCACTATTTTTTTTTTCTCCATCTCAGAACAGAATCTGGTTGCAGCTGCCGATTCCACACCTCTTCTCTCCTAATGAGTTAACGGTTGGGAACTTTCACTCAGTGGAGAATGGGTGTGCTCTGCTTCGAATCTCCGCACACCCGCAGTGTATATTTTTAGAAGTGTGGGGGTCTTCTCTTATGAGATGAAAGCACCAGGGGGACTTAAGAATATGACATTTGCATGCCATCATTAGCTACATGGCTTTGCTGGGTGTGTCTGTTTTTTGTGTGATGTGCATGGAATAAATAATTCAGTCTCTCAGACTCAAGAGTGACGTCTTTATTTATTTGAATAGTTGTTGTGCCTAAAAATCTATATTTCTAGTTGTTAGACACAGAATTTATGAAAGTCCAAGTTCGTAGCAACCTCTTCATGTATTGGCTTTCTACGTTGAGCACCATTTACTTGGTACTTTGTCTTCATATCAGCGTGCATTAACCGACACCACTAAACGTGACTCTGTTGCCCCTGGTTACAGTATGTACTTGTGATCCAACACCGCACCCCCCTCCCCCCTAGTGTCATCCTGACCTACTGTTTCCATAGCAACAAATATAACCTCTGCTTGACCCAACGAATTAGTTCTGGGTCAGAGTCTTCCACTCTAATCAGGCCAATGCCAGGTGCGATTTGTGATGAGATAAGTTGTTTAGAAACTGTTGATTTATTACTTGGATGATGAATAGAACAAATATTATAATTTAAAAGTTTACATTTTAAGGAACACTGTGATGAACAAAAGAAGCTCCACATTAAAAATTTACTGAATACTATCCCTAAATTCGTCACTTTTTACACACACTGTAGCTGTCCATCATGCATGATGATAACGCTTGCGCGAAGAGAGCGGAGGTTTGGGGGGGGGTAGTCAGCGACACGGTCGCTGGTGCCACTTCTCATGGGTATAGAGTCCAATACTTGACACGTCCGCAGACGGAGCAAGGGAAGCCGGATGCCAGCGTGGTACCAGACCTCCGCTGGTGCCGTTGAGTGTGTCTCTCTATTCGTCTGTCTCTCTATTCGTCTGTCTTGGTTGGTTTGATGTGTTTGAGAGACTATCCAGGCTCAAGAGGTCTGCCAGGTTTGTCAACTGAATGCTAGAGTTTTGAGCTGTGTGGTATTGATGTTGACTCGTTTGAGGAGGTCCCTGGTGTAGTCCTTGAGTCGTTGCTGTTGCCCCCCCCAGCAGAGCACGTTGCGGTTTTCAGCTGGTCATAGAGGACTTGGCGGGGCAGGTGGTGATCGGGCATGCAGATGGTGTGTCCAATCCCCCGAATATGTTTCTTTGCAACTGCCACTTCCATGTAGATGGAATTTGTGCACTGTATGATGTCTGTATGGGGAACTCGATCTTCCCAGGACAGGCCAAGGATCTTTTGCATGCTGTGGATGTCAAAGGCCTCAAGGGTAGTAATGTGCCGGCGGTATGTGGTCCATTATTCTGCCCCATAGAGAAAGAGTGGAGAGACATACTGCATTGTACACGTAGGCGGCCGAAGGATGACGAGGCCTTATTGATACATTTGTGCACTTTAATATCAATTGTTGGAGTACAGAGTGGAGCAGTTCAAGGCTCAGCATCCTTCTCCCGATATAGTCACTCTCTCTCCTTTGGACATGTCTAAACCATCTCAGTCTGGCCTCCCTGACTTTCTCTCCAAAGCCTCTAATATGAGTTGTCCCTCTAATGTACTCATTCCTGATCCTATCCAACCTGGTCACTCCCAAAGAAAACCTCAATATCTTCATCTCTGCTACCTCCAGCTGTGCTTCCTGTCTTTTCTTCAGTGGCACTGTCTCCAGTCCAAACATCATGGCTGGTCTCACGTCCGTTTTATACACCTTTCCTTTCATACTAGCTGAAACCCTTCTATCACACATCACACCTGACATTTTTCTCCAGCCGTTCCACCCTGCTTGGACATGCTTTTTCACCTCTTTTGAACACTCTCCATTGCTCTAGACAGGTGACCCCAAGTACTTAAAATCGTCCAACTTCTTTATCTCTTCTCCCTGTCGCATCACTCTTGTAAAAAAAAAAAATAAGTGATACCTCGGCTTACGAACGCTTTAGCTAACAAACTTTTCGCCTTACAAAGGTTAAAATCGCGAGAATATTATCTTGGCATCCGAACTATTTTTTTGGGGGAACCACACGGAGCACCACAATGAGTGATGTGTCGTTAGCGAACGAGCCGGTTCTTGGAGCTGGATCTCTGAAGTGTATGAAGCTGGAAATGGCAGCCGGCTTTTTTTTCCCTTGATCCCCCCCCACCCCCAGTCTTCAGTTACAGCCACACGTATATGATCAAGATGTGTGGTAAAGGAGGGAGGGGACAAACACAACAGGAAATTTTGACTTCTTTCAACTTTATTGATAGTTCAAAGGCAGAGTGTAGACTGCAAGGTTAAAATATTCCATCAATCAGGCTCCACAAATAACCCACACAAGCCATTTTTACAATTTGAAGAGAACATACAAGCAAGGAAACCAGCTATTAATGAAGTTTCTAGTGTGTCTGCCTGCATCTGTTGCGGTTGCAATATAACAACTTCTAAGATGTACACCCCAGAACTCCTTGAGACACTGCAAAAAGCTATCCATTCCATCAAACCATCAACGACCATCACAAAGTTAAATAAAATTAATTTATTATAAAGTACAGTTTATTTATTTAATTACAATGCCATAGCACATTTATTATACATACAATAAGGTACTGTGAGGGAAAAGGTGAAAGGAAAAGAAGAAAGAAGATAATGTCTGTAGATTTAAGGCTTATTTATTTGCAAATTATATTTTATGGGAATTTGGGAACAGATTATTCTCATTTTAATGGTTTCCTATAGGAAATTAATGTTTGGAATACACACTTTTTGCCTTACACACACTCTGGGAACCAATTAAGTTCGTAAGCCAAGGTATCACTGTACTAATAAAATGAAAACATAATAATGGAAACCTAGTTGGAGGTACACTTCGGTTCATTTGGAGTCTACAAAGAATATCTGAGCCATGTCTGTGTCGAGACCTGTGTGTTTTGGATGCTAAACAACCAGCCTACTGTTTTTATCATATTCACCACCCTGCTTTTCCACTCACAATAAATTGTTGCTTTGTATTATCAAATTCTCCACTCTGATACTAATAAAGGTAAATCCAATCCAATCCAAATTATGCAATGGTTTACAAATTAATGTAATTATTGGAACACAATGTATCTACATACATTGGTCAAAGAAAACTAACAGACTTCTGTATTTGGCCATGGAAAGGTTCATTGTTTTGTGATATTTTCAGGGGTTGAAGTACTATATTTTCTGTGTATAAGGCACACCGGAGTATAAGGCGCACCCCCAATGAATGGTGTACAGATGCTCCCCACCCTTCGAACGAGATATGTTCCGAGCGGTCTTTCGTAAGGTGAATTTGATCGGAAGTTGCTTCAGTGCTATATTTTATATGGAATTTATGTTTAAGTCAAACACTGAACGGAGAAGTACAAAACACAGACGCTCTAACAGTCCTAAAATAAATTCTCACCTACTGTAGTAAGACACATATATCCTTGGATCTTCAGTAAGCCATGACTGAAGCTTTTATTCAAATGGCATGCAAACAAACAAAGTAAAAGAAACAAACAACACCATTACTGAAGCTGCTGGCACGTAATTACCGAAATATGTGTCATTACTTTTTGTAGTGCATCGCCATTGGCCTCCTCCTCGGAGCGTTAACTGGGGACAGTCAACAGGAGAGTCAACAGGAGAGTCTGGGGTTATGCACTACTTCTGCAGGGAGAAATTGAGTCAGTGGCTGCTGACAGTTGCGAGACCTGTTGGGGCTCAATATTACTTCACATAATTTTTTACACATTTTTGCAAGCATTACCTGGTTCATTTAAGTGAATTAATGTGAGCCCCATCGTCCATCCATCTACTTTCCGATCCACATACCCTCACAAGGGAGCCTATCCCAGCCGTCTTCAGGCAGTAGGTGGGGGACACCCTGCACTGATTGTCAGACAATCGCAAGGCACACAGAGACGAACAACCATAGGGGCTCACACCTAGGGACAGTTTTAAGTGTTCCATTAACTTGCCATGCATGTTTTTGGAATGTGGAAGGAAACTAGAGGACCTAGAAAAAAAAGTCACACGGGCATGGGGATAGCATGCAAACTCCACACAGGAAGGCCGGAGCTGGAATTGAATCTGATACCTCTGCAATGTGAGTCTCACGTGCTATCAGTTGACCAGCAGGCTATCCACATATTTTTCTATTGTTGTTGTTTTTTGTATGTTGTCCCTCAATGTAAAATTCCTCTGTCAACTGTAGTTTTTAAATGACAAGTTTAATTATCTTAATTGTGTTCTTTTTATTCCTATTCTAACAAAGATGTGACATTCTCTTGTGACCGATGAGTGGACACCAGTGTGCCTGTCAACTTTCGCACGGCACATTCTTACGTCACATTCTGACGAAATGCGAAACAAAATTGTTTAAAAGTTGGATATGATAGTTTGGGAGTCTTTAGATATGTAATGTGAAAAATGTATTATCATCTGCAGCACTCCCAACTACATGTTGTAAGTTAGGCTTCGGTCATCCACTGGGAAATGACACATATCACACTTAACGTCAATCCAGCCAATTAACATTTTAGGGAGGTCATAAACGTAGTTAATTGCGACTCATGACATCAGGCTTTCTTGTTGTACAAAATGGGCATTCTCCACTGCAAATTCATTCATCTGCAGTGTGCAGCACCATGTTAACAACAACAAGGTGGATAAGACACGGCAAGCTGACCTGGTTTCACATACTGGCATTCTATTATGTGCCATTAAACACCATCATGCTGCATTAAAAAGCACCGCTGTGGGCAATGGCAGTCAATTATTGTCAGATGAAGTACTATATCTGGCTGTTAACAGGAACCATAAAACCATTTGTGCAAATGAGTCCTCCCTTAAGGGAGCAGGAGAGGCTGCAAGTGGGTTTCAGATAGTTGGATGTGCAGTGAAAGCAGGCATTGAAATACATCCTCTGTCGGACCGTTCTAAAATACAACAATTATCCACCATCATGACCCATCATCAGGATAAAACCACATCACATCTCCCAAAAACACATTACAAAAAGTTTCTCATGAGCACACGTCTCCTCCCAGCAAATCCACCGTACAACGCTGCTACACTCCTCCAATGACATGATTATGCTCAGCGAGCAGATTGATGATAATTACAGAGTAGTATATTCTATTCTGTGCCGTGCCACAAAATAGATAAGAGTGAAGTGAAAGCTGATCACTATGCATCATCTCTTTATCTCGAGAGGCAGACTGTTGTGTGTTGTTTACACACAGGAAATTATCTTTCACTGTGAGGTGATGATACATAGTCATAACGAATACGTAATTCTATTCCGTTTGCATTTAAACTGTTTTGGTTTTAGTTCACTGATGTAATTACGTTGGTGTTTTTGTACATTTAGCCCTGCTACTTTGGCGGAAGGTTCAAGACCTCAACATACAAAATCACATTTTTCACAATGCAGTTTGAACATACCCAGTTAAAATACTATTTCACTGCTCAGTGTTGAAAAGAAAATGCAGATTTAAATAAAATCCTGACAACATAAAGCTGGGCGGATTCCCTCACTACATGATTGAAATAATTGAGTATTTGATTCAGTAGATCTGAGGTGTCTTGCGATTGACTGGCAACCGGTTCAGGGTGTCACCCATCCTGCCCAAAGACAGCTGGCATAGGCTCTAGCACCCACCGCGACCCTGGTGAAGATTAAGCAGATCAGAAAATGAATGAATGAAAAAGATGACAGTCGTTGGTTTTGCCGCTGGACAGGTCTGATTAAAATGTCAGCCCAAAGAGTTGATCTGACATTTCTATGACTGTATTCTGACATGAATGGTTTAGTCTTCAGTCAGTGAATCAGTTCGAGGTGAAATCAGTACAAGCAAATGTCATAGATTACATTAAGAACATTGATTACAATGTTGTATTCTGACAGTGTGGACATTGAGTTGAAATCTAAAAACAGATTGATTTAAGAGAAGAAATGTTTAATGGAAAGACTTACTCATTGTATAGAATGGAAAAATGGCCTTAAAAAATGGGCCTTATTTTGATGGACTGGTGTGTGTGCACCTGGTTTTAAAAAAAGTCATTTTTCATGAGGGGAAAGTCTAGGTCAAGGCCCGGAGACCACATCTGGCCTGCCACATCTTTTTTTGCGGCCCACAAAACCAAATCAAGCTTGTCAATTTCCATAATGCTTGACACATTCTGAACCAAATTTTCAAATTCAAATTTCAATCCACAATAACAGTCATTCTCCTTGACTTCTGATTTCGAACTAATTATTTCACATTTTTTTGTGTGCGCTGTGTATGTAGTAGGTGGATGGGATTATACATTTATATAATTTTCCAAAATATATCACGGCCCTCCAAGGAAAACCATAACGACAATGTAGCCCGTGAAAAAAAATATGTTTGACAGCCCTGGTCAAGGTTATCATGTTTGAGAATTCGGCAGAGAGATTGTGTTGTGCATCATTTGTGATTTTGGCAGATCATGATACGCCGATCTCCGAATTCCTGGATCCACATGCAATGCAGACTGGGCTCCACACATTGACATACGATGGTGCAAATGTGCGCAGGTGTATAGGAAAATAACACACTCATAAATAAAATCCCCATGCTCTTATGTACGTTTGCAGTGCACTTTGCACTCGACTTACGCTGGGCACAAGTCTGGAGTTGTGGGGCATGTGATATAAGCGCAGGGAGGTCATTTATCCCATATCATCATCATATTTGATTCACGAATATGGAAACAGTGTGGGACTATCTTTCTGTATCATTTATTTTTTTAACCATATCACCAGCCGCGGCCCAACTGGGTATGTTTCTCTATTTTTCACGGACAGAAATCAAATGATAAAACACGAAAGATGAGATCTCCAAAGGGGCTGAGCACACACACACACACACACACACACACACACACACACACACACACACACGCACACACACACACACACACACACACACACACACGCACACGCACACGCACACGCACACACACACGCGCACACACACACACACACACACACACACACACACACACACACACACACACACACACACACACACAAACTTACTACCCGCTGCTCCGCCTGGAGTTTATCCTGAGCCCTTCATCTGTCATCACTGAACTGCGAGTCAGATGGACCACATTTAACGGGAGGTAGAAAGAAGCCAGTGGATTGATTGGACACCAGTGAAGTTGGCTGTGCTGATCCCCAAATGGTGCAGACACCCTCCGTCTACCTGCACCAAGGTGTGTCAATCAACAAAATTACCCAAACTGTCACAATCTGGTTGGAGACCAACGGGTGGCGCTGTCGGCTCCGCCTGCACATGCACAGGTGCTGGTCGTTCCGATCAGTGGCAGACTGGCACGTTCTGGTTGGCAACCAGCGGGTAGTGCTGTCGGCCCCACCCTCAGTTGCACAGGTGCTGGTCGTCTTCATCAGTGGCAGTTAAAAGGACTCCCGGCACGACCACTCCGTGTCGGGTCATTGTATGCATTGAATGTGTTTGCTTCACCCTGTCAAGTTTGTTTAATCTTGGCAGACTTTTACTCTTGTTCTTTTTGATACATTGTATTTTTTTCTGTTCAGATGATTTTGATGTTTGCGATTTTGTTCCTGCTGACTTTATTTTAATACAATTTGTCAAATACAGCCTGCTGCTCCTTCCTGGATCCACCACCATCACCACCTTGCAAACTGTGACACAAACTCTCTCTGGCCTCGCCCCTTGCACATTTGTTATAATACCGGTATGTAAAATCCCTGCTCTATTGCAATCATATGCCTCCTTTTCGGTAACTACAGTATGTCTTTAGTCTTGGAATTAGATTGAGTTCAAGTTTATAAGGAACACGATTGTACCTTGTGGTGGCTTTTGGTGTTTTGATACTGAATAGCAGACTGTCATTTCTAAATTCGAAGTAGTGAAAAAAATCTGCTTAGTTTATTTAAGACAATGGTTGAGCAAGTGTTGAATGAGAAGCAACATAATTTGTTGATGGTGCATGTTTTCCTGGTGGCTGGAGTTTGGAGTGATTTGGTGAAAAGAAAAAAAGGTTTCAAATCAATGACATGAAGTTTTGTCGCTCATTTATCATCTAAGCATACGCACGAACATGTGCCAGACAAGACATCTGATAATAAAGCAGCGGCAGAGAAAAGTGGGATTTAAATTGGATTAAGAGTTGATGGAAGGAAGACAGACAAGAAGATGAAGTAATAGTACATTTTGTGTGTGTGTGTGTGTGTGTGTGTGTGTGTGTGTGTGTGTGTGTGTGTGTGTGTGTGTGTGTGTGTGTGTGTGTGTGTGTGTGTGTGCATGTGTGTGATCTTGCATGTGTTTCACTGGTACAGCAAGAAAAATATGGTTGTGCCCTCGTTCTGAAAGCAGGGTCAGTTCCCCATTCTTCCTGTTGCTATGACAACCCATCATGCAGAGCCCCAAATCGAAAGCTTAAGCAGCATGAGGGAAAGAGAAAAGACATTGGGGGGTGGAGTGGAGGATAGTCAAGCCCAACAATACACAAAATTAGACAAATAAACAAAAAATAAATTAATGAATAGATGGTGTGATGTCACGCGAGGCTGTGTCCTGGAGGGCAAATACATCCCCCTAAGATGGCTCCACCCAGAGAGAGTCTTGGCCCCATCTAGTGGAAGGCAGCAATTCAAACCACACACCTGCGGCTGATCACTGCTTGATTGGCAGGCAAGGCTCTTACGGCAGAGAGCCTCTGAGTGTGGAGGCCGGGGAAGACAAGCTCAATTGCTGTGCTCTGTGGAGAAGCTGATTGCTGCATGAAACTCATCGCCAGTTGCGACCATACGACATACACTGGATTTGGACTCTTGCTAAAGGTGGCTAGGCTACCTGAGAAGGACATCAAGAGGGGTGAGGCCTAGAACCACACGGAAAAGAACTCTGTCTTCAGTTTCACCTCAGAAGAGACTTTATCTTGATTTAAGCATTGGAAGAGACACGATTCAAACCTTTGTTGCTTGTGAATTCCCCCTGAAACCCTTTATTAAAACCTTTGTTTGTATCCAAACCTGTCGCCCATTGCGCTCCTTGTCCTGTCCCGCTGAGAGCTAGCCTCTCGTGATATCACAATGGATAGATGGATGGATAGATGGATGGATGGATGCACTAACTATCTTCACATAACTGTCCGTTGCAGTCGAGTTTTGTCCTTTTTTGTTGTACCCCCAAACCAAATGGTGATGGAAGAACACACGATTGATTTGATGATTGCTGTGTAGAACTGTACTAGCACCTCTTGTGGCAGGCCATGGTCCCTGAGCAGCCTAAAGAAGTACAGTACATCCTCTGCTGGGCCTGTTTCAGGATAGAGTGTGTGTTGACCACTCACTTCGTGTCCTGGGAGACTGTGATTCCTAAAAACGTAAAGGGCTCAACGGTAGACACAGGGCAGTTGGATAGTGAGAGGGGCAGTTATAGTCAAGAATGCTTCCTAAAGTCCACGATCATGTCTACCATCTTGAGGATATTCAGCTCTCGGCTGCGTTGGTTGCACCAGAGCTCCAACTGCTGCTCTCCTTGTTGGTACACAGACCCGTCGCCATTTTTTATGAGACCCATGACATCTCGTCCCGTCAGAAAGCTGAAGATAACCTGGCAGATCGTGAGAGCAGTGGAGACAGGATGGATCCCTGTGGGGTTCCAGTGCTAGTGGTGCGTGTTGAAGACGGTATTTTTTCCAGTCTCACCTGTTGCGTCCGTCCCGTCAGGAAGCTGAGGATCCACTCGTTGAATGTGGGGCACATGCGATCTGGAGACGTTTGGGGGTGTGGAGTTCCAGAAAGATAGTGTTGAACACAGACTACGCATAGGTCCCGGTTCTGTCGAGGTACTCGAGGATGTAATGCAGCCCTCTGTTGACTGCATCCTCCAGCAAGGGTCCGGTGATTCAGATCAAGGTGTTCAAAGGTCTTCATGAACACAGCTGTCAGGGTGACAGGCCTACAGTCGTTTAATTCCGAATTTGCTGCTTTCTTGGGAACTGGGATGATGGTAGCTGGATGGGACTTCACACAGCTCCAGGGAATGGTTGAATATTTGTGTGAAGACAGGTGCCAGCTGGTCACAACACACTTCTGATATTTTGATGCTTGAAGAGCAGTCTCACTTTCTGTTCATGGATCTGTTGGGAAGAAATTGAGGGTAGGGTGTAGATACAGTAATTTCTGGTGGAGGTGGGAAGATGTGGGAAATGGGCCAAAAAACATGTTTAGCTCATCAGCCAGGCCTTTATTCTTCACTGATGGGGGCGTGCTAAGCGATAGTTTGCAATTGCTTTCAGGCCATTCCACACAGAAGCAGAGTCGTCAGCAGAGAACTATTATGTCCGTGTCTTCGCAAAGCTTCTCCTTGCTATGTTAATTTCCTATATCAATTGGTTTTGGCCGTGATTGTACAATGCCCTAGTTCCAATTTTCAAAGAGCTTGGCAGTGAGCCATAGCTCATTATTGTCAAAGGAGCAGAAGGACTTCATTGGTACACACATGTCCCCACAGAAACCGATGGATTATGTTACGGTGTGTTTGTGATCATCCAGTGTGCCCGTAGAAGTTTCAAAGACGCTCCACTCAATTCAGTCTAAGCATTCTTGTAAAGTTAGCATTGCTTGTCAATTTGTCAATCTGTCAATTTCTTCACAATCTGAAGAAACAATTTTACACATTTGGGTTTCTGTTTGCATGTACGAATTAAGTGCATTCAACAGTGGTCAGAAATACCCAGTGCTGTGTGGGCAATTGATTAGTATGAACCTTTGAATGTTGTGTAGCTGTGATCTAGTATATAGCCTTCTCTCACAAAACAGTAAATGTGCTGCTTATACCTGGGATGTTCATGGTTAAGATGTGCTCTTTTAAAATCACCCAAAATGACAAGGGGTGACTGAATAATTTAGCTCAAGTTTGTTTGCTTGCTTGGCTAGTGTTTGTATCGCGGTGTTAGGAGGAGGGAGAACTTACCTGATGAGTAGAATGGCTTGCAGTTAGTTGAGAGACAGCGACTCCAAGTCTGGGTTGCAGTGTGTGTCGACCTTCATGACATCAATGCACCATTATTCGTTGATATAGAACAGGGGTCTCCAAAGTCGGTCCTCGTGGCCCGCTGTCCTGCCCGTTTTTCAGCTCTCCCAGGAGCAACGCACCTGATTCAAATCTTCAGGACCATTTTGATGCTGCTTCAGAGCTGGCTGATGAGCTGATCATTTGAATCAGACGTGTTGCTCTTCTGAGAGCTGGAAAGCAGGCAGGGCAGTGGCCCTCAGAATCAGAAAACCTTTATTCGTCCCACAATGGGGAAATTTGCATTTACTCGAGGACCAACTTTAGAGACCCCTGATATAGAAGCATGTTGCATCTTCTTTTGGTTTCCCTGACATCGGCTCATAGTAGATCTGATTGGGGGTCGCTGAAGCAGGTTTCAGTGAAGCAGAGTGACACAGAGCGTGCAAAGGTCTTGTAGGTCATCTAGTCTGGCAGGTAACGTAGATTAGCAAGATAGATTGATGTTCGAAATCCACGCTGATGTACATTGACTAACACGCTGGCTCGCTTTGTCGCTTTGTCCTGGCGTTTCCATGCTCCGGACATATGCTCCGCTCGCTATTAACTCATTCACTGCCATTCTGTTTGGGTTTTGTTGTTTCTTGCGAGAGGTGCTGATAAAGCGCTGGTTAGACCTCTGGCAATGTTTTTTCCCTTCCACGAGGGGGCAGCATTTGCCTTTTGTATATCCGCCCGACTTGCGCCTCATTTACTCCAGACCCATATAAGTTAATGATTAACTCTTTTTTTTCCGCTGAAAGAAGAATGTCGAAGGTTTCTAACGCTGTATTAAACTCAATATTCTGTGGGTCCTGGAGTTTGAGTGAAAATGACAAAAACCCTGGCACTGCAGTGGAATTTTTTTGGCACACGTCTGGCAGTGAATGAGTAAACTTTGATTTTTGTTTTTTTTTTTTTTTGCATTTTCTAGTGCTAGTGAATAAAAATATCGACTCCCTAATGCTAAACAACTTTTCCCTAATGTAAGTGCATAGGGTCCACAAAAATGAATGAAAATGACAAAAACAATGATAATACTCGAGAGCGTGTAACCGAGGCTGCCACACGTTTCGGTGGCATCGTTTTATTTGCCTGATAGTGATGACAGTGTAATGCTGTCAGTTAGTGCTCGCACGCTGGAGCTAGCACATCAAAGGCAGGCAAGATTTTACGAGTCCCTATCTGGAGAACAATGTGTTCAATACGTCTGTGTAAGCTCTCAGTCGTACAGGAGTGGTCCATCGATGAGAAGGTTTCTTCAGCCGTCATCTGTACAAATTTGAAGGTTTCGGACGTTTCGCCTCCTATCCAAGAGGCTTCGTCAGCGAACTAAAGTCTGACTGGTCGTATCGGCCCTATTTATATATCCCTAATGTCCAGCCATGGCGGCGCCGGACACAGCTATGATAGGTCCCTACTCTCAGGTTGGGGGGAGCAGAGGATCACTCCTTGTGGCCCTACTGATTGTTCCTACATTCCTGACTAACGACTGCCCCATTTCCCCCACTCCCACCGGTATCACCTCATCAGCATTACGAATGTTGCCTAACCTGTTTTGCCTAAGCAGGCTATTGTATGAACGATCCAAATTGAACCTCACCCCACCAGACCGGTTTAATGAAGGATTTTGTTGTTTTATAAGAATCGCTTCTTTTACCCCCCTTTCAAACCATTTATGTTCTTTCGCTAAGATTTTAACCTCATTGTCGTCAAATGAGTGGTTGCTAGCTTTTAGGTGCAAATGTACTGCCGATTGAGGCCCACTTGTATTATCCCTGCGATGTTGATAGTCTTTTTTGAGAATTTGTTTAGTCTCCCCAATGTACTGCTCTTTACAATTTTCATTCTTACAATGTATGGAATAAACTACATTACTTTGTTTTTCATTTGGTAGCCTATCTTTTGGATGCACTAATTTTTGCCTTAACGTGTTTATCGGTTTGAAATAAGTACGAATTTTGTGTGACTGGTCATTTTTTTGAATGAAGTTAAGGTACACTTTCATCATTTCATCATCAGATGACAGTTTTGATTGGCGGGTTCTTCATCCGCCCAGCAGGCAAGCAGACATTGCCTGAGGCTCACCACAACAGTTGTTATGCACTTAAAAGATACTGTGGCGCTCTTTTTTTCTTCCATGCTTTTAACTGTGGCACAAATTGAAGGTCATACTGTATCTTTTGCCTCTATCATGCAGAATGCTGGGGTCTGGGTTTACCGCCAGTTTTGTAAAATCCTAATTTTCACGCTTAATATTCTTTGGGGATTATTGCCCAGCCTTGGGAATACCTCACGAAACAGCATTATACAAATCACATTCAGGGTACTATGGTGGGCTTTCTTCATTTTGTGCATTGTAAAGTTGAGTAAGGTTGGCTTCAAGCGCTTCAATACCCGAGTCTCAGATTGGATGCAAAGTAAAGACCCGTGGACAATCAGACGAAGCGACCCAATAATAGCGGCAGTCTGATTTTCCTCTAATTCAGGGATGTCAAACATTTTTTGTGGGCCACATTGTTGAGGAGGGCCTTTATCAATTTGGGGGAAACCGTAAGAATTGTTCATCTCCTCAACATATTACATGCAGAACTCGCAATAAATTCATGCGTAACAAGGTTTTAAATCTCATGTCAAGAATTATGACTCTTAGTGTGGTTTACATACGACAATTTAATATTTTGGTCAGACTTTAGCAAGTATCATGGCACTTGACATGCTTGATTTGCTATCATGGCACTTGACATGCTTGATTTGCTTTCGCGGGCCAAATAAAATGACTAATGTTAAGCAGATTCCTTACTTACAGACAGTGTATTGTCGGTGTTCAAATACCTGACATGTTTCGGCGACTACTTCCGCCTTCGTCAGAGTGTCACGGATGTTGCTGTGACGCGCCATTTTCAGCTGGTGTTGCTATGAGGGCGTGACCTACCTGTCAGAACTGACAGGCAAGCCACGCCCCCCGCTGTCCGCTCGTCCCTCCAGGATGCTGCTCCAGGTAGTAGAGAGCATGTAAGCTCCCTCATCCCTGTTGATGGTCCTTGGTCCTCGCTTTCGGATTTCAATGGCCTCCCTGATCCAGCGCTGATGTTTGTTGTCTTCGGTGCGGATGACTCTGGCCTTCTCCCAGTCCATGATGTGGTTCTCTCTTTTGCAGTGGTCCGTGATGGCTGATTTATGGTGCTCCTGTTGTGCTTGTTCTTTTATTGCTCTTGTTTGGATTGTTGCCGTCTCCTTCTCGCACTCGTTCTTGTGCTCTTTCTTTCTTGTATTGAAACTCCTTCCTGTCTCCCCGATGTATGATTTATTGCATGACTTGCATGGGATTTCATATATTGAGTTACATTTGTTTTCCGGGAGTATTTTGTCCTTTGGGTGTACCAAGATTTGACGGAGAGTTGTGTGTGGTTTGACCGGTGTGTTTATGTTGTGTTTCCTCAGTGCCCTTTGTATGCGTTCTGTGATTCCTCTTATGTACGGTAGTGTTACCATTGCTCTGTGTTCTTGTTTGTTTGTTTGCTTTTTCTTTCTTCCCTGTCTTGTGTTGTTTTTGTTTTTGACCTGCTCTGCCCCTTTAGTTATTGCCCACTGGGGATATTGGCATTTTTTCAGTGCGTGTTGTATATGTTTTTCCTCCTGTGTTTTGTCTTCCGGGTCCGTGATTATTGTGGTGCGTTCATGTAATGTTCTGACGACTGACAACTTATGAATGGTGGGGTGTTCAGATGTCCAAAGGAGATATTGGTCAGTATGTGTAGGTTTCCTGTGTACTTTTATTTTGATGTCCCCGTTGTCCGTGTGGTGTATGTTCAAGTCCAAGAAGGCGATGGAGTGGTTTGTTTCTTCTTCATGGGTGAACTTGATACTGCCTGTGGTGTCTATGGAGTTGAGGTGTTCAGTAAGCTGTTGCGTGTGTCCTGTTTTGATTTTTTCCAAGATGTCGTCCACATATCGTTTCCATAGTGTTGGTTTGTATATTTCCGGGGCTGTTGAAAGTGCTTTCTGTTCCAGGTCCTCCATGAAGAATCCACACATGATGGCAGAGAGTGGGTCCCCCATGGCGAACCCTTCTTTTTGTCTGTATATGGTGTATTTGTATTGGAAATATGTGGATGTGGCTATGAATTGAAGTAGCTGGGTTATGTCTTGTGCTGTGAGATTTGTGCGTTTTTTGAGTGTCCTGTCTGTTTTGAGTCTGTCCTGAACTATCTGAATGGTGGCTTTGGTGGGTGTTTTTGTGAAAAGTGAGGTGACGTCATGTGATATGAACATTTCGTCTTTCTGTAATTTTATGGTGGCGAGTTCTGTGGCGAGTTGCTTTGAGTTCTCGCAGTGTTGGTCCGTGTGTCCCAGTAGCGGTTTTATTATTTCCGATAGTGCTTTGGAGAGGTTGTATGTGACTGATCCGATGCTGTCTACTATGGGGCGGAGGGGTGCATCGGGTTTATGTATTTTTGGCGTGCCGTAAATCCTGGGGATGATGTTTGCTGTAGGTACCAGGTGGTTGTACGACTCTTTGTTTATTTTATTTTCGTTTAATAGGGGTTTGAGTAGTGCTTTAAGTTTGTTTTTCTTTTCTTCTGTTGGGTCTTTCTTTAATATTTCATAGGCGTCGTCCTGTAATAACTGCTGCATCTGTTTTTCGTATTTTTCTGTGTCCATAATAACTGTTGTTCTGCCTTTGTCTGCGGGGAGTATTGTGATGTCTTTGTTTTTTGATAGTGTTATCATGGCTCTTGCTTCCTCTTTGGTAATATTGCTGGGTGGTGGTTTGGCCGTTTTTAAAATGCCTGCTATTTCATTGCGTAGTGCTGCTTTTTGTCCTGGGTTCTGTATTTTTTCACACGCTAATTCCGTTGCGAGAATGAAATCGTCGTATGGTATTTTTTTGGGGGTGACTGCGTAGTTGAGACCTTTTGATAATATGCTGCGTTCTGCTTGTGTGAGGTTGTGGCGTGACATGTTATGTATCCATTTGTCGTTTGTCTGAAATGTGTTTGATTCGGCCTTTTTCTTTTGCGTGATGAGTTTGTCTAATTTCCGGATGTGTCGGTTTTTGGTCGCGATCAATTCCTGTTCGTGTATGTTGTGAAGTTGTCCGTGCAGCGTTGTTTTTGTGTAATTGTCCAGGGGGAACCGGAGTTCGAATTGCTCCGTTTGCCGCTGTAGATCACTGCTAATGTTATTGAGTTTGTTTGCTGTGCATCGTATTCGTTCTTTCATCAGAGTCATCCGCACCTTTTTTATGATTCTTTCCGCGTTCCTGGTTGGGATCGGGTTTTTAATCCTCAGACTGGCCGGAACGACTTCTTCGTCCCGGCAGCGCAGGTTGAATCTCAGGTGGTTTCGATAGCGAGCCCGTTTCCTTGACAGCTTTTCGAGGAGGCGAAACTCCTTGACGCATGTCTCTCCAAAACTTTCGCGTAATCGTTGTACTAAATTCATCCTGTCTACTTGATAACTAATGTTAAGCAGATTCCTTACTTACAGACAGTGTATTGTCGGTGTTCAAATACCTGACATGTTTCGGCGACTACTTCCGCCTTCGTCAGAGTGTCACGGATGTTGCTGTGACGCGCCATTTTCAGCTGGTGTTGCTATGAGCGGGGGGCGTGGCTTGCCTGTCAGTTCTGACAGGTAGGTCACGCCCTCATAGCAACACCAGCTGAAAATGGCGCGTCACAGCAACATCCGTGACACTCTGACGAAGGCGGAAGTAGTCGCCGAAACATGTCAGGTATTTGAACACCGACAATACACTGTCTGTAAGTAAGGAATCTGCTTAACATTAGTTATCAAGTAGACAGGATGAATTTAGTACAACAAATAAAATGACGTGGCCCTTGATCCTTCAATTTGACACCTGTGCTCGAAATGATGGCAAACCATGGTGGGAACATGGAACCTGACATTATCATAAGTCACACTGTCACAACCAATTTTCTTTTTTTATGTTTTGACTCCTGCAATGTGAGTCTTTCTTTTTATTTAATTGTTATTTTGTATCAGTTTGATTGTGTTTATGGTATTATTATGGTATGTTCATGGTGTATTATATATAAAGCAATATTTTTTGTTCTGTGCGAGATAATTTTATTTGAAATGGCATGCAGAGCAACCGCCACATCAGTGACACAAAAGCTTCTGATTACTGAATGACTCACATTCAGGTGAAAAAAAACAAACAAAAAAGCATCTTGATTAGGTCAACTGTTTAGTAGATAAACTATTGATTGTTTGTATGCTCAGCCATGTAGTGGATGCCTTAATTGCTTTTTGAACACAAACTCAAACATGGCAGTTTGTAAATATCATTTCGAGCAAAAAGAAATGTCTGTCACAATAATAATACTTTTATTGTATGTTTCAGTCTTTGCGTCGGCAAACAAGCTCGGACCATCCAACCAATGAAAACAACGTCTCGCAGAATAAGTCATTAAAAAAAAGATTATATTTTACTCCCTGTGCAAAAGCAAGACTGACAAAATCCAATCAAGGACAACCGTTTCACTGAGTGAACCAGATGGAGAAGGATAACAGATGCTGTTGATCGGTTCACCATGTGAAAATGGGAGTACAAATACGATAAACAGGTTCTCTGCTCTTCCCTGTGTGGAAAATCGTCTGCTACTCTGCTTCTGCTTTTGCTGTTTTAATGGTGAATACCTAAGTAGGTTTAACTGGGCTTCCTGGTTCCTGACAGGAAACTGGGTCACTGCTGAATAAAACACCAGTGCCTTGATTCTCAGCACTCCTTCTCTGCTGTGCCAGAGGGAAATGTTGGAAATAGTTATGGCCAGAAAGTTTGAATAAATATATGAGGCCAGACGGAACAGCAGAATCTCCATTTTCTACAGCAGAGGTTATGCCAAGTGTCACCAAAATAATGCCTTGCATGAATGCAGTACAACAGAACATGATGTGCACTTCAGCACACCCTCCAAATGCCAGCCTCCATGTGTTTTCTTCTACGCATCCAGAGAAGGAATAGTGTGAGACTGGATAGAAAGAGAACTGCAGTATATAGTAATGTTTATTATATATTATAAGATAAGGGTAGCCCGGTAGACGAGTGGTTCGCACATTAACTTCAGAGTGCATAGGTTGTGGGTTCGATCTTTGCTCCGGCCTCCCTGTGTGGAGTCTGCATGTCCTCCCCGGGCCCGCGTTTTCTCCGAGTCCTCCGATTTCCCCCCTGGATGGCAGGCTGATTGAACACTCCAAATTGTCCCCCATTAAAGCCCAACTAAATTGTAACACTGGTTCCCCTTTAACACTCATTATCAAATGTGCTGAAAACACAGCTTAGCGTTACCTAGAAATTCTTAAAGTGCACCCATGAAACAGAATAAGGAGGAAGGAAGGCTACTTTTACTGGACCACATTTGAATTGGACCCTTTGCAATGTTTCAGTCCGTGTGGATTTTGACTGTTCTGCAGGGGCCCCACAGCTCAACCTGCGGCATCCAGTCAAGCACACTCAAGGACAAGCACACTTTGAGGGCAGAGAAATGAATATTTGATATCCGGCTCAGCATCATGTGGTGAGACAATCAGTCCTATGAGCGGTGAATCCAGGAAAATAACCCTCCCTTGCTGCAGTCCACCCAAGCAGTGAAATTCTCTTAATGGATGGCAATGAAATAAGAAAAGGGTGATTAAGAACGATTAAATACCCTCCAAAATAAATTTTAATTCGTGATAGGACAAATAAACACTTACCTAGAGCAGACTGTGTCAGATTCAATTAAAACACTTTTTGTATTGTATTGTATTGTATTGGATTGGATTGGATTGGATTTGCCTTTATTAGTCTCAGAGTGGAGAAATTTACATTTCACAGCAGCCCTGTGATGCAGTGATCATATCACTGATCAAATGTAATGGAAACTGTAAAACAGAGACAACCCGTGAAATACATTTTTAGGCTGATTATGGGAAATTTTCATATGTTAGCTCATCCCACTAGGGATTTTATCAAGGAGGCAAAGATCAAGAAACAGAGAAATGGTTGGAGGGAGGCGATGTTCTTTCTTTGGTGTCGTCAGTTCATGGGGACGTCAATTAAATATGATGTGTTTCATGGATGAATCGTCTCTGTTGCTTAGTTCTAACAGCTGCTGTGACATTTACCCATAGCAGCTTTCTGATCGATAACAATATAACTTACATACCGGATATGTCTTACTGGCTCAAGACTTGATTCTTTGGGGTTGCATTTTAAACACTTGAAACACTACGGCGAAATTTATTATAAAATAGGTCCAATTTGCAAAGGGACATTCCAATAAAGTGGGGACGTGCTGTTAACCATAAATAAAAAACAAAACTTTTATTGCCCCACTCGTTGCTTTTTGGAAATTTTGAACTCACTCATTATCCATCCATCCATTTTCCGTACCGCTTATTCCTCATTAGGTTTGCGAGGGGTGCTGTAGCCGATCCCAGGCGTCTTCGGGCACGAGGCGGGGGACACCCTGAATTGGTTGCCAGCCAATTGCAGGGCACTCAGAGACAAACAAAAATCTGCACTCACACTTACGGACAATTTGGAGTGTTCAATCAGCCTGCCATGCATGTTTTTGGAATGTGAGAGGAAACCGGAGGACCCGGAGAAAACCCACGTAGGCCCAGTGAGAGCATGCAAATTCCACAGAGGGAGGCCGGACCGGGTCTTCAACTCACGACCTCTGCACTGTGAAGCCGGTGTGCTAACCACTCGACTACCTCACCAACTTAATATGTTCTTGTTAAAGTGTTCTGAAACTTTTGTTATATTGGTTGGAATAGACAATATCATGTCTGAAACTCATGACAAAAAGTTAGCAGACACCAGGGCAGACAACTCTGAAAAGTTGCCTGCCCGGCCATAAAGTTTCCTGCCCACCCATAAAGTTGCCTGCCCCTTTTTTCACAATTTGAAACACAATAAGACAACTAATCACCAAAAAAAAAAAAAAAAACCATTGTTGCGAAGTATACATTGTAAAGGATTTTGTTTTAATTAAGGAAGTACCTACCACAAATGCTCCCTTGCTTAATTTATGGTAAATATCCCTTGCTGAAGATTTTGCTGCAGTTGTCGTTTGTCGTCATGGTGCACAATGCAATGTTTGCGTTGCATTGTCTGCTCAATGCCATGTGGCTGCTCTTACTAAGCACCTTTCAAAAATTGCCAAACGAACATTCGTTTGGCAATTTGCATGCTTGGCACGGCAGCCAATCAGAAGCCTGTTTCGTGCTTCGGACTATATCGTGATTGTAAAGTGTACTTGAGAGTTTTGAAAGGCACTTACATTCATTTATCTTAACAGAGAATATTACAGCATTGCACAAAATGAGGATACAAAATAACTGTTTATTCACAAACGCGTACAACAATTTTGGCCAGCTAGTGCGTAATGGTGTTGCCCTACCTGTCACAATGGCACCGGCGAGGGGGAGTGTCCACCGACGCCGAGGCGGGTGGGGGTCGGCGCTCGAGAAAGCCGCGTCGGGCCCACGACGTCACCGCGTTTTTGAGACTTTTTTCTTTTGGCGTCCGCCTAAATCTGACTGGAGGTTTTGAAACAATCAACATTGTGTTCCTGCCGATGTACTGACTCAGAGAGGCAGTAGGAATTTGGCCATTTTTTGTTTTACTTGGCTGAAATCCATACTTGAAAAAAGATTGAAAAAATCAGCTGTGTTTGTGTTCTGTATTTGTATTAATATTTCGTAGCTACTAAGTAGGATCCCGGTGAATAGTCTCATGAATCCATGTCATTTTATTCTCAGGACGTTGATTCGACTGTTCCAATTGACGTTTCGGAAGTCTTGATCAGTTCACATATTGAGACTTAGTACAACACAAGGGCAGCAACTGGTCAGCACTTTAGCTTTACGGCGCCCCTGTACTCTGGTTTGTTAAAGTAATTATAAGTGCCTTGCATGCTGGGTCCGAGAGGACAGTAATTTCATCTGTGCTGTATGTCATGCATATTAGCATATTTGACAATAAAGCTGACTTTGACTTTGACTGGTTTCCTTCCCATATTTGATTCCGGCTCCGGCCTCCCTGTGTGGAGTTTGCATGTTTTCTCCGTGCCTGTTGGGTTCTCCACAGATCCTCGTTTTTTTTTTCCTCACATTCCAAAAACATGAATGGCAGGTTGATTGAATATACTCCAAATTCTCCCTTGGTCTGAGTGTGAGTGAAAATGGTTGTTTGTTCCTATGTGCCCTATGATTGACTGGCTATCGGTTCAGGGTGTCCCCCGCCGACTGCCCTACAACGACTGGGAAAGTCTGCAGCAAACTCCCCCCCCTCTTGCCACCATGACCCTTGTGAGAATAAGCGGTTCAAAAAAACGATGCATGGAGGGTTGGTTGAGAGATGCATGTTTAAATTATTTAATAAAGTATGTCAAATAATTCTAAAACATTGTGACCCTTTATCCGTGGCTTTGTTCTGTGTGAGGAGTCAGTGATGACTTCTTACACAAGCACACAGAGAACTGTTTGAGTGATCCACATGCCCAATTATAGTTTCTGTCAATATTTAATGAGGCCCATCTCGAGAGTGTCTCCTTCTCATGATTTAGATAGAATGTGTACAATTTAAGACCTTCATTTTGACTGTCCACATTGTCTAGAATATTGACGTGATTATCAGATGGAAGGCAGTCCAACACAATTCTTACAACAGGCAAATTGAGACAAATTGAAAACTAAGAAAAAAAAAGAAAATCACAGTTCCAGCTTGACTTTTAGGTGTTTCAATTCTATAGACTTGGAAAAACAAATAACACAATTCTCTAATTTGTTTGATTGAAAATAATAATTGTCACGTCAAAAAACGATGCGGAGAGAAGACTTGCTTTGTTTGGAGCGGAGGAAGTAATTGAATCTCAAAATCGCAGACAGAGACAGGTTTACGGTACAATTTCTTTTTTTTTTGGTGACGTAAATACGCACCAACAAAAATCTAACCAGTGCTGGTAAAATAAGGACCAGGAATTACGAACGACGCGAAGACAAAAAGCACTTGCACAAAGGCAAGGAGAAAAAACAAATAAGCGACCACAAAACGAAATTACCGACTTCACAAACACACCGAATAATGAACAATCAGAATCGGAGTAATAAACAACATCGGACCGAGAGCTACATGAAACACTACAACAAGAACAAGATCGTGAAATACCAAAACTGGGACACGAGCAGTGGCAAGGCAAATAATTCACCAGCAAATAAATGGCAGAATGACACTCTTTAAATACTCTGGGGAATAATTAGGAGATTGGCAGCAGGTGTGTTACGAGCAGGGAATCACAAATCCGCCACCTGCTGCCTAATCTGAACATGACTATAATAATTATAATAACACCAGCTTTGTCTCTCAGCTCTAGTGACAAACTGCAATGTATCTCTGTTTCACGAATAACATAAACAACCATTCTTAAATTCTATTGTCAACAGTGTGAACAACATTAAAATCACATCACCCCTGTCCTCCAAGAGCTCCACTGGCACCCGCTCAAATATAGTATCAACTTTAAAAGTCTTCTTTATATATTTAAAGGACAACCAACATCACTTTTTTGTTTCCTAACTGACATCAGAAAAACGTTTTATAGCATCTAAAATACCCAAAACACGCAGGCTGATATTTTAGTCAAATGTAAAACACCAATAAAAATGACTGAAAGTGTCCAAAATCTGCAAAAAAAATGAGCTGCGAATTGGGCATTTTCAGAAAGTCCCGCCCCCAGTTAATGACGTCACGCCAAGACGTCTTGCATTGCTGAAGAATCAAAACAATGGCTTCAGATTCGGAGAATATACTTTCTTGTTACACATTCAGTTATGAATATGATTCAAATAGTTCTGAAGAGCAAAGTATAAATGTTTGCAATCGATTAAAGAAGGTCTTCTGGGTCATCTTGACGGATCAAGACTGATGTGTAGTGTCAAAGAAAATGCAGAAGATGGCGGCAGAGCTCCGTTGGAAATATTTTTTTAAATTTATTATTCAACTTGGAATTTTTGTCAATGAATATCAAAGAGTTGTCTCGGTGTAACATACAATGATTCACCATTGCATTATGTATGCGTTTTTCTTCTAATTTCACCATCAACACGGATCAACACGAAGTTTTCAGACGAAACAAAGTACCGCAAAATGCATTGAGGTGATGCAAGGTATGTCCTTTCTCAATCAGGGGCGTTCTTTCAGTGACGTAGGGTGAGGACCAACTCAAAAACAAGACTTCTGGAATATTCAGTGCGAGTCTTAAAACGTAAAATATAGCTATATGCGGTGGAATCTTTGTAAATTACGCTCAGTAGAAGTCATTTGAAGCGATTTTACAAATTATGGACACAACATGTCCGGAGACGTCGGTTGTCCTTTAAAGCTATCCATAACCTTGCCCCCCCCAATTCATATCAGACTTTCGAATTTCTTGTCCCTCTCATTCCCTCAGATCTTCCTCGCTCCACCTCTGTGTGCCCCACCCTGCCCCTCTCAGCACGATGGGGTACAGAGATTTCACCTGCTCTTCCCCCATCGATTATCTTCCTACCTTCAAATCCCATCTCAAAACCCTCTATTTAAAATTGCATTTTGTATCTCTTGTTTCTATTTATAATTGTATTTTATTTATTGTATTATATTTACAATAGTATTATATTTATTATTGTATCTATGCTTGTCTGTGACTGTAAAGTGTCATTGGGAGCTTTGAAAGGCGCTTGAAATAAATGTATTATTATTATTATTAAAAATGTCATACTCGTATAGTTCATCGCACATAAACTGAACAAGACGTCAGGTTTCCTCAACCAGTGCTGGAGTCAATAGTAGAGGAACAAAGAAAAACCAGCAAAGCTGTAAATAAGCAATTTTTCATCTCCTTTGGCAAGTGAAAGTTTGCATTTTGCGCATTACAGCAATGCAAAATTGCCTTGGGGCCGGTGTTAATGTGGCAAAACACAGAGCTGCGAAATGTTACAGTAAACACAGCTTGAACTCCAACGTTACACTGCTAAAACATCCGCTTACTGTATTTAAGAGAAAATCATCCAAAGGCTGCAGCTACCAAGGGTTTGTTTTCCCTCCGTGCATCATGGAAGGCGGGGAAACTGTAACACCAGTGTGTGATGGAAGAGAGCCTAAAGAGTTTGATGATTCTCTTTATTTGTAAGTAGCTTCGTTGTCAGATCTCCCAGGCAGGTGACGCGCAGAGCTTGATCGTGGCGTGGAGTTGAGCAAGTCGTGCCGTGATGTCCGTCCGACGCCCGGCGTGAGCCGAGCGCCTGAGCGGGTCTTTGCAAGTCTCTTTGAGTCTGTGAGTCCGAGATGAGTCGAAGATGATTCTGCCCCGTGGTTCGCCCCATCGCTCTGTCCCGCGACAGCTCCTTTTATACCATTTTCAAGCGTGTGCTATGCGTCAGGGTGAGACGCACATCAAGGAGATCAAGGAATTGAAAGACATGAAAGGGTTGAAAGGCGCACTTCAAAATCATACACACGTGTGACGCAACAGGGCTCCCCTCCTGGATCCGAAGTCGGTGAAAGCGATGAAGGAAAAAGAAATAAAAACAAAAGTCATTCTGCGACATGGTGAGGCCAGGCAAGATGACGGTCACCGGGCATGGCAGTCGTCGGTGGGGTGGTTGCAGAGGAGGTTTCGTGGTGCCTGAAGTCGTTGTACGGGAGCACGGCAAAGAGCGCTCTACGACTGCCAGTTTGAGTCGATCGATGGAAACTTTCCTCGCGGCCGTCGAGTCGATGCTGGAAGGTCTTCTCACCGTGAGTTGTTCGGCTGGAATCGGTCAAGTCGGAGAATCGATGAGGGATTGTGAGGACGAAGGTGCGTGGGGTTGGCCATGCTGCCGGGCACGGACAGGCCGGTCATCGGCGACGGTGGCGATGATCGCGCTGCCATGGCGCTCTGCAGGACGCTGAGGAAGCACGCTGACGTCGGCGGCCGTGGCGGCCATGAAGCGTCTTCCCGAAGTCCGATCGTGGACATAAACGATGTCCGACGATGTCCGATCGTGGACATAAGCGATGTCCGACGATGTGCGATCGTGGACATATACGATGCAGCTAGTTGCAGAGTCAGCAGGCGAATTGGACGATGTTGGCCATCAGGGTGCGGCAGGTTTCACGGCGGGGTCGGGGCGCCCACGGGGTGGTGGCGGCCCATCGGGAGCTCGGCTCGAGGGGTCTTGCTGTGAAGATGCCGGGTTCACGGGCGGCTGGGAAATTTGGGTGTTTCCATTTGGAGAGTTGATTGGGCTGAGGTGGAGGGAAAAAAATGCTCCTGGCTGGCTCGCCAATAAAGAGTTTGATGGTTCTCTTTATTTGTAAGTAGGTTCGTTGTCAGATCTCCCAGGCAGGTGACGTGCAGAGCTTGATCGTGGCGTGGAGTTGAGCAAGTCGTGCCGTGATGTCCGTCCGACGCCCGGCGTGAGCCGGACGCCTGCGCGGGTCTTTGCAAGTCTCTTTGAGTCTGCGAGTCCGAGATGAGTCTGAGATGATTCTGCCCCGTGGTTCGCCCTATCTCTCTGTCCCGCGACAGCTCCTTTTATACCATTTTCAAGCATGTGCTATGCGTCAGGGTGAGACGCACATCAAGGAGATCAAGGAATTGAAAGACATGAAAGGGTTGAAAGGCGCACTTCAAAATCATACACACGTGTGACGCAACAAGCCCATCTCGTGTTAGCCTTGCCACAAAAATGAAGGATATTTCCTTTTCGTATGGAGGTGTCGACAGCGTATTGTGTAATTCACAGTGCCGACCCCCTAATCACACACTTAATGTCTGTCAGTTTGCGATTGCAAGCTAGGTTACAGCCAGTCTTTGTGTGTTATGTCTTGACGTAAATATGTAGTGATGTCTTGGTTTCCTAATGGGTGTTTGTGTTTCTCCTTCAGATGATGGTAAACTCTCTCTCGATGAGTTCCAGGCGTTCTTCTCTGACGGTACGCTGAATGAGGAAGAGCTGGAGAAGTTGTTTCATGCCATCGACTCTGATAACACCAGGTGAGAATAAATTACCGCACACCTTTGTGAGTTCCCTCACACTTTGACCAGATATTTTGTACTACCGTAATTTCCGGACTAAAGAGCGCACATTATTATAAGCCTCACCGGCACTCAGAAAAAGTTTTTAAAGTTTCAATAATATACCTTAACTTTTCTTTCAAAACAGTGGCCGGTTACGGGGCAGCAACACAACAAGCATTACGGTAGTAACACAGCCCTAACAGGGCTGGTTAAAAAAACATGCCAATAATAGTCACTAAGACACAGCAGTAACACAGCAGCAACATGTTAGCACTCGCTAACAGGTCATACCGAGTCACGGAGACACGGAAGAAATACGTTAGCACTCACGTAGAAGGCTGGTTACAAAAACATAGCAAGTCGCTGAGAGCCGTCCTTATCTTCCTCCTGTAAACTGAAACCATGGAAGTCTTCTTCCTGAGTATCTGATTGGAATAGTGTCATATATTCCTCGCCACACTCCGGACAAGTTGTGTCCATAATTTGTAAAATCACTTCAAATGACTTCTACTGAGCGTATTTTGCAAAGATCCCACCGCTTATAGCGATATTTTACATTTTAAGACTCGTGCTGAATATTCAGGAATTCTTGTTTTTCAGTTGGTGATGTTACCTACCGCGAGGTCACGGTAGGTATTGTCACTGACCGAGAAAACGACACACAATGCATTTTGGGTCCTTTGTTTGGTCTGAAAATTTCGTGTTGATGGCGAAATTAGAAGGAAAACACATAAATAACTCGATGGTGAATCGTTGTGTGTTGCAACAAGACTACTATTTGATATGAGCTGACACAAATTCCCAGCAGACAAATCAGCCATTTTCCAACAGAGCTTGGACGCCATCTTGTGCATTTTCTGGGATGCTACAATTCAGTCCAGATGCCTCAAAATGACACAGAAGGACTTCTTTAATCGATTGCAAACATTTATGCTTTCCTCTTCAGAACTATTTGAATCTTATTCCTAACTGGATGAGTAACAAGAAAGCATCTTCTCCGAATCTGAAGCCATTGTTTTGAATCTCGAGCAAGGCAAGACGTCCTGGCGTGAGCGGGAAGGGGGCGGGACCTTCTGAAACTGGCCATTTCCTTATTCATTTTGAAGTAGTTTTTGGACACTTTTAAGTTATTTTTATTGGTGTTTTTCATTTGACTAAAATATCAGCCTGCATGTTTTGGGTATTTTAGATGCTATAAAACGTTTTTCTGATGTCAGTTGGAAAACAAAAAAATGGTGTCGGTTGTCCTTTAAGTGTCACTTTGATCCAGAGTTAAAGTCATCCCGAGCTTGTGCTGTCCTCTCCGTCACGCAGCAGACCGGCTTTTCAAAACCCATTGGTGATTGTTGATTTTTTTTTCACACTGCTCGCTGTCAGGATCCACTGGCACACTTGTGCAAAAGTTGCTCTTCGCATAAGGCCAGTTTTGGTAAACGATTTCTCGCCGTGGGTTATCCAAGCTTCCCATTAACTCGGAGGGCTACTTTAAATGCACGATTCATGTGCGAAGTTACATTAAACTTGCTCGTCTTCCTCGTCACATATATTTGCCCGGTCTCACTATTACCTTCAGTGCTCAAGCGGCACTAGCGGCCGTTAGAAAAAATGCATAAATTGGCTGCATCGTTGCAAAAACCGCAGGGTTGAAAGCTTGTAACAAAAGTCGAAACTTATAGTCCGGAAATTACGGTACTTTGAAGCACAGGTGCCTTATTGTCGACATATTCGGTTGGCCTTCAGTCTCACTGTCCTTGTAGGGCGCATTGTGATGCAACAGACACATGCTGACATACATTTTCTCAATGTGTCCATGGTATATTGATTCTGTACAATGAAAATTGAAATTAAAACGGTTCTTTTTTTCAAGCTGTTTGTTGTGACGAAGAATGTAACGTCTGGCATTTTTATAATAGTTCTGAAGAGGGAAGCATAAATGTTTGCAATTGATTCAAGGAGTCCTCCCATATCAATTCGAGCCGTCAATGACAGCAATGTAGCACCCAGAAAATGCAGAAGATGAAGAATAAGATTTTAAGGTGGAAGCAAAAGGTGAGGTTGGCCTACTTGAGCATCATATACTGCACTCAAACCGGTCAAAGACTCTTTTTGGTTTTTCCCCGTTTTCCCCGTTGGTTTTACCTGTTTTCATGCACCAGCATGTATCATCACGATTTATCTCTATGTCAACACAAGCAAAGAATTTACTCTTATGTTTCGGTTTTGCTTGCTACAAAGTCAAACAGGGGTTTGTTTTCACACTTTTCCCCTTGTTTTTACACTGTTGTGATTAAATCAATCTTTATTCAGTCATTTACAGTTGCTCCATGTAGACCCCTTGATTGGCTCTCATTAAATCAATGTATGGACCAGATATGGCTAGCTAATCAAGCCCATCTATTCTACAATCAGGAGAAGTGATTGTAAGTGCCTCTTGTCAGTGTTGGCCTTGAACAGATGCCATACCTTTAAGTGTACAAAATTCTGAAATGAAGCCAGGGAGACCAGAACCTTATCACTGTTGTTGTTTACATTTAGAAATAACCCGATGCATGCTAATCGTAACTACACATCATTTTTGTCAGCGTACTAAATGGTGATGCAGACTCATGACATTTAAACAGCTTCTTCCCCCAAGCCATTAACTCTTTTTTTAACTCATTTTTTTGCTGATGATACTAGTGCAGCGTGTTCGACCGGAAAACAAATTCCTTGTGTGTTCTACATACTTGGAAATAAAGATGATTCTGATTCTGATTCTGATGACATTGCCATGAACACATTTTCCTGCTTGGATCAGGCGTATTATTAATCGACTCCTTTACAGTGGCTGCCGACATGAATGATTCTATACGCTTAATTTACCCGAGCATGACATCACACACAGGTTCCCATGCAAACGCTATAAAAGTATTGATTTGCTCAAGTAAAACCTGAATGAACTGTGTCGGCATTTTCAGAGCCCGCATGAAGCTGATAAATTGTTTATTAAAGAGGGATGGGCGTATGAACCAACTTGCCACCTCTTAGCTTTCATTTATTTGTACATGCCAGTCTTTCTTCCAACCATTACACATTTCAAAAGAGGGGTTAATACAACTAAACATTTGATGTTACAGTAATGAAGAAATTGCTGCATATCTTGTATAATAACAAAAGCATTCATTCATTCATTTTTGTTCGTTTTTTCATTCATTCATTCATTCATTCATTCATTCATTCATTTATCTTCCAAACCGCTTATTCCTCACGAGTGATGCACAGGGTGCTGGAGCTTATCACAGATGTCTTTTGGGCAGTTCGCAGGTCACACAGAAACAAAGAACCACTCACACGCATACCAAGGGACCATTTGGAGTGTTCAATCAGCCTGCTGTGCGTGGTTTTGGAATCTGAGAGAAAAATGGAGGTCCCAGAGTAAACCCACGCAAGCACGGGGAGAACATGCAAACTCCACACAGCAACTGTCCAATAATCATAACATTAGTAACATTGTTGATGTGGTGTGGGTGAAAAATGGCTTTATCACCACTCAAGTGACAAACTTATGGTGCAACATTTTTTGTTATTTGTGAATATGGTTCAGAGTCTTGAGCAATCAAGTGATAAAGCTCTGCTCTTTGCATTCTACCGCCATCAAAGTGTTTTCATTTTTACTCAGACTAAAAAAGTCATTCACACTTTTATTCAGTTTTGTGACAACGTGTCCTCCTCTTGCACTTTACACACCTTGTCGAAATAGATGGCAGTTTCTTGTGTTGAAATTTTTTTTAAATCTAATCATACTAACAAGTCAGAAACCGGATCTTATCACATTTTGGGCTAATAATTTTGGATGTTTCAAATATAACCTGAGTGAAATGCCATGCGGTCTTGGTGATTCACAGCCACTGTCGGCCTTGATCGAATTACAATACAATAATTACTATAATTACTCCTCCAAGTTGCCTCTTTCCCCTCTGAATTTGCATTGAAAAAGTATTGATGAAAAGGTTTCTTCAGCCGTCATCTGTACTTCTTTGAAGGTGTCGGACGTTTCGCTTCTTCTCTAAGATGCTTCTTCAGCGAACTAAAGTCTTACTGGTAGTATCTGCGCGCTATATATATATATATATATATATATATATACAGTAAAGTCTCGTTATATCGATATTCAAGGGAGTCCGAAAAAATATCGATATAACCGGGACGACACCACGGTCATCGGTCTCATCAAAGACGGCGATGAGTCTGCGTACCGACAACAAGTGGAGCAGCTGGAGCTCTGGTGCAGCTGTCACAACCTGGAGCTGAACACGCTCAAGACAGTTGAGATGATCGTGGACTTCAGGAAACATCCATCACCACAGCTACCCCTCACACTATCCAACTGCCTGGTGTCAACCGTTGAGACCTTCAAGTTCCTGGGAATCACAGTCTCCCAGGACATGAAGTGGGAGGTCAACATCAACTCTATCCTGAAAAAGGCCCAACAGAGAATGTACTTCCTGAGGCTGTGGGGATATATATATATATATATATATATATATATATATATATATATATATATATATATATATATATATATATATATATATATATATATATATATATATATATATATATATATATATCCCTACTGTCCAGACATGGTGATGCCGGACACTATATATAGGGCCGATACTACCAGTAAGACTAGTTCGCTGAAGAAGCATCTTGGAGAAGAAGCGAAATGTCCGACACCTTCAAAGAAGTATAGATGACGACTGAAGAAACCTTTTCATCGATGGACCACTCCTGTATGACTGAGAGGTTACACAGACGCATTGAAAAAGTAATTTTATTTTTGGGATTGTTGGGATTTGGCATTTGTATTATATACTGACCAGATATTTAGACACTGAGCAGATGGTGTATTAACTGTATTTCTTTCCGTCTTCTCCTCTGCCTAGCTTTCAGCTACAATTTCTCAGTATTTGGCTCTGTTTGAATTATTTTTTTTATCTTTCCATCCATGCCTCATCCCTGTTGATTACTTTCTTTCCCGCTTCACCAGACGCACAATGATCAGACCTGACTCTTGCCAAGTGTGTGTGTATTTGTATTTGATATTGAATGCAAAAGCCTGTTCTTGTCTCAGCTTTCTCAGCCCTTTCTTGCCTCTTTCTTTCCTACCCTTCCCATGCTGTCCCGTGATGCGATAGTAATGTTGACACAAAGGAACTTTGTGG